>NC_056524.1:181498469-181564807 GCF_019175285.1 Sceloporus undulatus
TTGCTGGCCATGTGCCATAATAAATTATTTCAATTTATTATTATATTATTTAAAAAGACATTTAGTTAAAACACACATCATTTTAAAAGGTGAGTTAGCCTGCTCTCTCAAGAGAGGTCTGGGGCCACAACAAACTACAAATAATAATAATAATAATAACTATTATTATTATTATTATTATTATTAAATAGTTTAAACACATATCACTTTAAAAGGACAAATAAGATGTGCACACATTAAAACAATGTATGTATGTATGTTTTTGAGTGTTTTTTCCCAATATTTATCCAATATCAATAAATCCAATATTGATCAGCAAGTGCAGAAGTGAGAACCCCAAGCAAGAGATTGCTAAGGAAAGACAGTTGCTCCATTGGGGATTCATTTCCCAAAATTCAGGTCCAGAGGGGACTTTGACAGAGGAGAAGCCTGGAAATTTGTTTTAAGGAGGTGGGGAAAGAATTGGAAAATATAATGGACCACTCAGGATTTCTTGGGAAATATATCAGTCCTATTGATTTCTCTGCGGCTGTTTTCCCCCCTCTTATTCGGGAGGCCCTTTGGAGGCTCTTCAAAATGAAAAAGCCAGCTACTGCCCACTGTTTCATAAAGATCAGGGCTCTGGAAACCAGGGTTCAAATCCCTGCTCGGTTATGGAAACTTCCTGGGTGACCTTGGGCAAGTCACACTCTCTCAGCCTCAGAGGAGGGCCCAAACACACCCAAACAAATCTTGCCAAGAAAACCCCATTATAGGTAATCAGTCGTAAATAATAGATAAAAAAATTAAGTAATAATACTAGATAAACGAATGAGCAAGTCACACGCTCTCAGCTTCAGGGGAAGGCCATGGCAAGCCTCCTCTTGCCAAGAAAACCCCACGATAGGGTCAGAAATGACTTGAAGGCACCCAACAGCCCCCAAAATAGTCAGGGAAGGCCATAGTTTTGGGTTATTTTTTTCTGTCTCCTTTTACATCCCTCCCTTCAAGCCTTGTTTATTCCTCTCCCAGGGCATTTAACTTCATATTTTTCATCTGGAAGTATTGGATTTGCAGCTCGATGGACTTAATACGCCTTCAATAAATAATAATAAATATAAATATAAAATAAGGAGGTGGAGGATAGGAACTCATCGAGTGTCAATCCTCTCCTTGAGTCTTTTTCACAAACCAGGAGGAAAGGAAGATTATTCTTCTCTGACTTTTATAGAGGCAATAGGCCTTGTTAAAAGGCAGTTTCAATAGGGAAAGTTATTGCATTCCTGGGCTGCTGCTGCATAAAGGAAACAACCCAACAAGCAAAATATTCTGCATTTAAGTTTCTGCACCCCAAACAGACTTATTCTAGAGGTTGGGGGAAACAACATACTATTAACTCCAACCCTCCACATTTAATGGAGCTGCGTAATTTTTAATATCACTCTCGTCGGGTTTTTATAGGCAATTGTATTATTTTTTTATATATAGCCATTTGGGGCTCCAAAATCCGGGCCTTTCCCCCCTTCTTCTCCCTCTAAAGCTGTCCCCATCATTTTTTTCACACAGTCAGAACTCATAAAATTGAACAGTTGTGACTTTTTAATACAAGAGGGCTTGAAGTTTCAATATTTCCACTCTGCTGGATACTCAAGCCCATAAAAATGCATGAGATTTTAATTATTTTCTGGATAAAATAAAACTTCCTCCCTCCTTTTTTTCCTCCTCCTTCCCTCCTTCTCTTTATTTCTTCGTTTCTTTAAAAAAAGAAGTATGGGAGAACATGTGTCGGGTTTAAGTCGCTTGTAAAGGTTATTCCCAAAAACTTGTAGGAAAATTGGAGACTGGGGGAAGCAAAGGGACCCTGGGAAAGTTACTTGGTGGACTACAACTCCCACAATCCTGCATCCCTCATCACTACACTAGGAACTTGTAGACCCTAAAAGGACCTTTTCCAAGATGTTTAGAGAACCCTGATCCAATGTTGTGAGTAGTTTTCTGGAGAATATGCCTGGAAGGTGACCTTTTGAGCTTTGGAGGTAGGGATCTTGCGGCTTTGTTTTGTTTGTTGTTGTTGCTGCTGTTGTTGTTGTTGTTGTGTGTCTTCAAGTCCTTTCCGACTTATGGCCACCCTAAGACAAACCTATCATGGGGTTATCTTGTCAAGATTTGTTCAGAGGAGGTTTGACATTGCCTTCCCCTCTGGCTGAGAGAATGTGACTTGTCCAAGGGCACCCAGTGGGTTTCATAGCCGAGCAGCGAATCGAACCCTGATCTCCAAAGTCATAGTCCAATGCTCAAACCCCATGTTTCAAATCCCAGCTTGGCCAGGATCTGCATGACCCTGGGCAAGTCACACTTTCTCAGCCTCAGAGGATGGCACTGGAAACCCACTCTGAAGAAACTTGCCAAGAAAACCCCATGATAGGTTCTCCTTAGGGTCGCCATAAGTCAGAAAGGACTTGAAGGAACATAGCAAGAGCATAACCTGTTTTAAAACAAAAATTGTGTCCCCAATAATGACCAAATCTGTGAATCCGAAGTGGAGGAATCCCTGCAGAGTTGGTGCA
The DNA here is from genome assembly GCF_019175285.1 of Sceloporus undulatus. Classification (NCBI taxonomy): domain Eukaryota; kingdom Metazoa; phylum Chordata; class Lepidosauria; order Squamata; family Phrynosomatidae; genus Sceloporus; species Sceloporus undulatus. The sequence goes on from NC_056524.1 coordinate 181,501,016, forward strand.
GAGTTTGGCAGGAAAGGTCCCCCTCAGTTTGTGCACACATGTCTATCCGAATCCAAAGAGTGAAAATCCTGAACACTGGATTATTAAACAGCGCAGGATGGACAGGATCCATTTAGGACACATGGACCTAGAAATACAAGGATTCTCCATCCATTATCCACATGAGGAATTTTATTTTTAAATGCAACCACATGCTGTGGACTGGATGACACAAAACTCATCCATGATGCCCATGAATGAGGTAACATTGCACTGGGAACTCCTCCATAATACACTGTTGTTGTTTACTGCCTTCAAGTCAAGTTGATTTATGGCAACCCTAGGAATGAGAGACCTCCAAGTCTTCCTATCATCAACAGCCTTGCTCAAGTTTTGCAGATGCAGGGCCCAGCCTTCCTACGTTGAGTCTTTCCATGTTACAAAACATTACTAGTTTTTTTTGTAATGAGTCCTGTCTTCTCATTATATGTCCAAACTCAATATGACAGTCGCAGTTTAATATGCAGAGAGATCTTATAGCACCTTTGAGACTAACTGAAAGAAAAAAGTTAGCAGCAGGAGCTTTAGTAGATTTAAGTCTCCTTCCTCAGATGCATTTGGAAGGAGGCTGAAGTCTAGGAAAGCTCTCATTGCCAACTTCTTTCTTCCAGTTAGTCTCAAAGGTGCTACAAGATCTCTCTACATACTAATTCTTGGCCTCTAGGGAGAGTTGGCATGGACAACCCTAACTTTAGAAATCAATATCCACAAGACAGTGATACCTTTATGGGACCAACCAAAGTGCACATTATACATGTTGCAAGCTTTCAAAGCCCCACTAGCTTCTTCACCGGCAAAGGTGTTAAAAATTAAACAAGAAGGGGGAAAACTGATGATGTTAGTCACAGCCCTGAATTTGGTCAAGATGTTGTGTTTGTTGTCCTCAGTTCAGATATTATGAATGAATACCCTTCCACAACATCTGAATTGAAAACAACAAGCACAACATTTTGACCAAATTCAGGACTATGACTGATATGGGGGGGAGGGAATCTCCAGTATCATTTTTAACACCTTTGCCTGAAGCCAGCAGAGTTTCAAAAGCTAACATCATGTATAATGTGCATTTTGGTTGGCCCAGTCAAGGTGTCATTCTTTTGTATATTTTGGATGATACTGTTTTTTAAGAATTCAATGTTTTTTTACACTTCAGAATCTTGTCTAGTTTCTTCATAGCTGCCCTTCCAAGTCTAAATCTTCTTCCGATTTCTTGTCTACCGTCTCCTTTCTGATTAGTAATTGAGCCAAAGTATGGAGCATCTTGAACTATTTTAATGTCTTCATCATCTATTTTGAAGTTATTTAAGTCATTTGTGATCGTTTTCTCTATGTACAACCATGAACCTGCCTTTGCACTTTCTTCTTTCGCTTTTTTTCAGTGGTCATTCCAAGTCTTTGCTATTTTCTGCTAGTAATATGGTGTCATCTGCATATCTTAAATTGTTGATGTTTCTTCCTTCAATTTTCATGCCACTTTCCTCTGAGTCTAATATTGCTTTATATATGATACATTCAGTGTACACGTTAAGGAGACAGAGTGATAAAATGCACCCTTGCCTGACCCCCTTGTACAACTGGAAACCATTCTCTTTCTCCCAATTCTGTCCTGACAGTAGCCTCTTGTCCTGAGAACAAGTTATGCATCAGGACAATGAAATGTAGTGGTACATCCATTTCTTAATGAGAAATCCATTGTTTTTCATGATCTACACAAGCAAAGGTTTTCTTATAATCCATAAAGCACAGGCCAATTTTCTTTTGAAGTTCTTTGGTGTGCTCCATTATAGAATGTATGTTTGCAATATGATCCCTAGTGTCTCTTCTTTTCCTGAACCCAGCTTGGACACCTGGCATTTCTTGCTCCATGTATGATAAAAGTTTTTGTTGTAGAATTTTGAGCATCACTTTGCTTGCATGGGAAATTAATGCAATGATCCTGTGGTTACTGCAACCCTTGGTATTCTCTTTCCTGGGGACTGGTATATATATATTAAGCATTTCCAAGATGTGGGACATTGATGTGGCAATAAATCTGTAGAACTGAATCTGTTCATCTGTGGACTTAGGCTATATCTTACTGCACTGGAATATGATTTATAAGTCGGATACTTAAGAGCTGGATGGTCTAGACCTGTAGAAATGTATTGATCCTCATGCTTTTCTCCTATGTTATTTGGGATGAAAGTTTATTTTTTACTGTTTGTTTTTTAAGGCTTCAGCAAGGGATGCACAGCAAAACGAATGATCCTGCTGTTAAAAGAGTAGTATATGATATTATCAAGTTGCCTGAGGATAAATTAGAGTATTGTGGGATAGAACTGGCAAAAGGCATCAAGGCAATGCTCATTCATGACCCTACCACAGACAAGTTGTTCAAAGTAACATTTCAAAGCTCCGGAACAGTTGGCTTTTACTTTTGTTCTAGAGTAATAATAAGAATTAGAGAGATATGGAAGTGCTGTGAATTCCTCCTTTAATGAAACTGCAAGGTGGAAATCTAAAACCACACCAGCGAGGGAGAGGATGGCCCTCTGTGAACTTTCAGAAGAGGGTGAACTGAACAAAAATTAAATCAATTAAATCAATTAGCAATTGTCCCAAGACTGTATCTCTTCACAGATTTATTTAACAAGATGTCCAGTTATCTCCTCAAATCATTTTTGCTGCATCACAGGGGCTGATGTCAAAGAGAAGCTTCTTATCTCTGCTGTTAGGATGCTATCTTGTCCCACAGAGACTGTCTCGCCTCTTCCTCTCCAGAACAAATAGTACACCTGGCTGGATGGTGCCGTCTCACCTTGTTGACTTTCTCCTGTAATTGCTGGTTTATCAGCTCCACTCTTTAAACCTCCCACTCTTCTAATCTGCCTCAAATTAAAAGCAAAATAAACTCCACAACAAAATTATAAAATGATGAAGTAAATTTGATGTTGGAACAAGCAAGTTGGATTTTCACCCCCAATTTTGCCCAGATTGTATCTTTTACTTAACAAGGAATTTGTAAAGGTAAAATACAAGGGATTGATTTCATGATCAGAAATATGGATATTATTATATAGTGTATCTAACTTTTACCTTCTCTGTTGTAACAAAAAACAAACACTTCCGCCTCCCTGCAAAAAGATCATTGGAGTTTCTTTGTATTTCCATGAGTCTCTATATTTCAAATGCCTCGTCATGAGTGTCATCATTTATGTAGCAAAAGTAGCACCATCTGCACACAAGAAGTATTAACAGACATGAGAGAGACTGACGGTTTGCAGAAGGTTTTTTTGTTTTTTGTTTTTTGTTTGCTTACTGTTAATTCTTAGAAGGAGGAAAACTGCTAAGTGAGGAGAAAGTTCCCAAATTGGTGAAATGAAGTCAGAGCATATTCAGTGGCCACAGCATGCAGATGGATGGTTTGGAGGCAGGGAAATGGAAAACAGGGAGGGAATACTCTGAACAGAAGTACTCTGAACAGAAGTACTCCCCACTGCAACATTTTGTTACAGGTCTCATGAGCCTATTTACCTAGGTTCCAGCCTAGGTTCCTTTTGTGAGTTCATGCATATTCCTACATAAGGATCAAGCATGCATCACCATCATTTGTGAAGTACTGATACACAAAATAACTTTTTGTACAAATGGCTTGTGTAACAAAGACTGCAAGTAGTACCCAGATAAGCCAAGGTTTTGGAGATAGGCTAAGGAGACCTGTCTTCAAATTCAAATGCATCCATTGTGTGTCTCCTCATAATGATTCAGATCTGTCACTGTAGTGTTGTTCAGAGAATGAGTAAATCACAAACCATTATCATCTGTCTTGAGCAATTGACTATTTGAAAAACTGAAGAAATGGGAGAACATGGCACCCACCATAATTGTGGTTGAACTATCCCCTTGTGACCATAAGCAACTTGCTTTTGCTTAGAGTACACTCTCTGGTGATGCTGTGCCTTCGCCTCCTTGGGGATGTGAGTGACCTCTTGTGGTGGCTTTCCTAAGGCAAAGCCCAGCAAAGCTCAGTTTGAAGCCCTAAAAAGAATTTAGCATACTCAAACACAAGGTGGCTGGCATCCTGTCAGTTAGTCCCAGCTTGAGTAGGCCCACTCAATCATTTGTTGAAAGGTTTCAATGAGTTTACTTGAGTCAGGACTAAAATAGGATTTAAGCCAATGTGTTACAGAGCCCCCTGCAGAAGGGTGCCATATATCACATGGAGTCCTGAAAACAACTGGATATAATTTGCCTTTGTTCACTTTGGGGTCTGATTTTGATACATTTCACACACACACACACACCCCTAGAAATAAAAATTTAAAATTCAACATCTCAATGACATTTTTACAGAATGTCCTGAACTGGCATTCTCACATAATCTTCACATCATAATAATACCCCCCTGGTGCTTAAAACAATCTTTTGTATTCCCTGAAACTCTGATATGTATTCTGGATAGAATAAAGTTTAGGTTTGAAAACGAACCTTTTCTATTTCCTCTCATATTAAAACATTCCCAAATGAGTTAGCACAATCTAACAGGCCCTTTTCAGGGCCGTTTGTAAGAATATGTTTGGTGTACATATTCCCAAGATCAGTCGCTGCACCAGAATGCTGGAAACTGGCCAACAAAAGTTTGAGGGAAGAGTTCTTGGGGTGTCTGATGTGGTGTGCTATGGTTGTGCTCATTGGCTACAATTGTGTCTCCCTTTTGTGGGAATTCACATCACACCAGAAGTTGGCGGCTCATGGATGGGTACTGGTTCACCCAACACCACTTTGAGTAGCATTCTTCTAGAGTTGTTTGAGTGTGTCAACAAACATGGAAATGGAGTGACCCAATAAACATTGCTCACATGGGACTTCCAAAGAGCTTTGGATAAAGTCCATCCCCACAGATTTCTGACTAAATGTAACACTTATGGGGTAAGAGATCTTCTTATCATTAAAGAACAGGAACCAGACAGGAGGAATAAATGGGCAGCCCTCACAATGGAGGGATGTAAACAGTAATGGTCGCAAAGCACTTTTATTGGAAATGGTTTTCCTTGTTTAGAAATGTAGAGATAAGCAGTGAGGGAGTCCAATTTACTGATGACACCAATGTTTTAAAGGTAATTAAAACAAAAATGGACTGCAAAGTGTTCCTTTTCTCATCCTATATTAGAATGGAAAAAAAAATCTGAAAAGCTTGGAGAGGTTGTAAAAAAAGGAAAACGAATTATTGGGCTGCCACATGCTCAGGGGTACCTTGATCTGAAATCCCATGCCTGCCTTCCTAAGACATTAATCTGCACCTGGCTCCAGTTGGTGGACCTCAGTGTTCTTAGAGGGAAATGAGGTAGAATTTGCAAGCCTAAAATCTGCCTACCCATGACATACTGGCTCACCCATCTTCTTTTATCCTTCTGGCTAAGGATTGCCAAGGCTTCTAGAGACTGTCCAAGTTCATCTGGTGAGATTTGTGAGCAAGTGGAGATTCAGAATGGGGTTTGGATGTGCACTAGTGACTCCCAAATGATGCTTCCATGTGAGTGAGACAGTAAATCCACTCCAGATTGGGGCCTAACATTTAAATGAACTATCCAAGGTCCTGAAGATATTTTGAGAATAAGGTTCAGCACTGTGGACTTTTAATTTAAAATTTGGACTAAGACCTAGTTGGACTCATTGATCTACTAACATGGAAGCCACCAGACACCACACAATTTGGAAAGATTACTCTGTTGGAGTACAACTCCCAGAATCCTCCAGCTAGCACAGCTGCTCTGTTCTCCTGAGTTCCGCTCAGAACACTTTTGGGTGTGTATGCGATTTTCTACTTTCCTACTAGTGATGGTAATGGAAGTGTTGTGTAATTAATCCCTGTAGTTATGGTTACTGCTAATAAACACTCCAATGTTTGTGTACGTTATTCCCCATAGGAGTTGTACTATTGTATCCAGACTGTGTGCCCACGTGTAAGCACTGTGTGTGTGTGTAGTCTTGGATTTTCAGCATTTCCTCAGAATAATGAACTCACATATTGGAGGTTAAAGAGCATCATATGAATGCTAGGGAAGTAATAATTAATGTGAATAAACAGCAGATCAAATGAATTGATTTGGGTTTTGTCTGGCGTCCTTGTTCCTGGCCAAAAGCTTAACCAAAATCTGCTGAAGGGGAGCTGTTATCTAGCTGTCTGTTCTTGTTATCTAGACCCTGTGACAAAAGGAGGAGGGATGCAAGGAGAAATTGAAATCTTCCGTTTGAACAGGAGCCTGGCTGTATAACTCAAGTGAGTGCAAAACTGTTTCTGACAAAATAGAGTCCACTCTGAGGAGATAAAAACTGACTGTTCAGTTAAAATTTACAGCTGGCTCTCTACATTTGTGGCTTTGACTTTTGCGGATTTGATTATATGCTGTTTTGATTAATATGTTCTCTCTAGGAATCTCTAAGTCCTCCAGCACAATTCTGCTGGAAGTTGACCATAAGAGTTGTGCTGGAGAATCTAGACGTTCCTAAAGAAAACACTTCTCTAGGCATTTGTAGGTCCTCCAGCATAGTTCTATAATCAACGTCTGGCAGATGTTGACCATACAGTTGCCCCGGAGGACATGGAAATTCCTAGAGAGATGTTCTCTCAGGTAAAAAGAACAGTGACTTCTTTATTTGCAGTTTTTCCACATTCACGTGGGGTCCTTCACCCGCTAACCGCAGTGAATGCGGAGGGACCACTGTATTCAGCTTCGTGGCCTAAATACCCCAGAGGCACCAGATCCCATCTGATCTTGGAAGCTATGCAGGATCAGGCCTTGTTAGTACTTGGATGGGAGACAACTAATGAATAGCAGGTGCTGTCAACTATATTTCAGAGGAAGGAACTGGCAAAACCACCTCTGAGTATCCCTTACCTAAGAAAACCCTATGAAATTCATGGGGTCATCGTAAGTGAGCAGGTGACTTGAAGGCACATATACACATTCAGCTTTAAGCCAACAGGACAATATTCCAATATGCCTGTGCTTCTTAAATAATTATGGATCGAGCTGTTTGTTTTAAGACAGAACAAGACAGCAGTAAAAGCAAAGAAACTCTTTTTACTACCCACTTTTCTTAATATGTATACTCTTGTAAAATTACAAAACTTTCTTCACTGTCTGTATGCTTATAATATTCCTTTTTCCATGTGCCAAACTGTGCCAATACCAATTTCTTTCCCATGCTTTCTCATGTTCATATGAACGGCAATCAAAATTCCAAGAACCTCATAATAAATAACCTCTTAATGTCAATCTTTCAGGTAAGCAACATACATATGTTTGTATACATCTGAGATTAAAAAAAACCTATGAGGCAAACATTGCAAATGAACATAAGAAGAACTCTGCTTCATAGGCCATACGTCTGTCCAGTCCAGCTTTCTGGTTTCTACAGAAGCCAATCAGTTGCCCATTGGAAGCCTAGAGCCCTATATGAGCACAGCCAAACCCTCCATTTCATATTTCTCAGCAACTGGTATATTACCCTGAGCCTTCCTACCCTGAGGCATATCTTTACAAACAAAAGGATATCAATTTATTCACCAAAGAATGTGCTCATTTTTTCCTCTGAGTGTATCTCTCATGTAACTAGTGTGGTATAGTGGTCTGAGTGTTGGACTATGACTCTGGGGACCAGGGTTCAATTCTCCACCAAGCCATGAAACCCAGTGGGTGACTCTGGGCAAGTCATATGTTCTCAGCCTCGGGGAAGACAATGGGAAACCTCCTCTGAACAAATCTTGCCTAGAAAACCCTAAAGCCTTAGGGTTGCTATAAGTGGGAAATGACTTGATGGCACACAGCAACACTAATATCAACATCCATCCTATCATGAAATCTTTATTTTCTGTGACCATATTTAACATACAGGCTAGTTAAGAATTCTTAACTTTGGAAGAGGTCTATATACACGCTGTAGACACATATCAAAAAAAACTGAGCCTACTCTGAGCCTGACCTAAAAGCTAAGCCCATTCTTCTTTGTGTAAAAGCAGACTAGTAGATAGACCTGTATTGTGGGCCTTGGTCATTGTGGAGCAGGGATGGACAAGTCCAGGGGCCAATGTTCATTCCCTGGGACCAAATGTGGGTCACACCAACATCAAAAAATAAAAAACAAAGTGTCCCCCAGAGTATCTCTGGCTTTCTAAAACCCAAATCAGGGATAAAAGAATGTGCAGGGATGGTCTATACTTGGTTTAAAAATAATATTGTTGTCCTGCCAAATGCAGCATTTCTCTTGTTTTGCTGGAACTTTTTTCGCTCAGCGGTGGAAGAGTTGGGGACCCTTACAAAATTGTCATGCTTGCAGCCTCATCTTGCCCACCCTGATACGTAGCTATGTTTTGTAGCACTTTTGCAAGCTTTGATTTAGTTTAACTATCTGACAGATTTCGCACAGCTATGACATCCTAGACCAGTCAGTTTTTTCAGGATTCCATCCCCACCTCAGATTTCGCTCCTGAGCAATAAATTTCTAAAGGATTGCCCTCCCAGGATTTAGCTCCCTTTGCACATACATGTTTGGAAACATGAGGACTTTTACTTGATATGAGGCATTAATAATAAAGAACGAACGAGCTAACATGCAACCAGAACAGGCTGTGATTTAAATTGGCAGCCGGATTTTTCTTGGAAAATGACATTTCAACTTCACACCTACTCCAATATGCACTGCCCACATCCCCCATGGTTTCCACTCCCCATCAGTTTGTTGCTTGGTTTGCCAAATATCCTTTCCTCTGCCAAACAACAGGAAAGTCAGTGCCTGTCCTGCTGTTTAATGGGACTGCTGAGAGGATTTGTCAGCCCAACAGCAATTTTGAGTTGTGTCCTTCTGCCCTAGGTTTCAAAAATGAGCAATGCCATTCCCATGGCTCAGTTTGGTTAAGGTCAGCTTGCTGCCACTTTGAGACTCCCCTCTCGGCTCAGACTTTTCACTGACCATGGACTCTAGAATTCAATTAAACTTCCAGTTTTTACTTTCTTCTTCTTTCATTTTTAAATAATTAATAATTAATACTTAAAGTATTGTTTAAGAGTGTAATTCATTAATAATCACACACACAAAGCATCCACATGCAAAAACTAAAAAACAAACATGGCTTCTCAACAGATGTCAATTCATTCATACTTTGTTTTGTTAAATCTTTTCATATCTTGTAACTCAAAATGTCAAGATTTCCTTCTCAAAGGTAAGAGTTTTTAATCTGTAAAATGTCCATTAAAAATCCAACATGGTGTGATGGTGACTGCAACTGTTGTGTTCCTTTATTTATGTATTCGATAAACAGTAGCCTTTTTTCTATGAAATGTCATGATTTATTTGTCCCTTACAGGCTCTAATGATAGCTTCTCCATAAGCCACATGTCCCAGAGTCTTCTTCACCACCTATATAGGGTTAGATCTCTGCTCTTCAAATTTTTATCTGTCTCCACACAAGCAGCTGTGATACAAAAAATGTCTATCAAGTCTTTATGTTGTAGTTGTCTGTTTTCTCTGGAGTAAAGAGAAAAGATCTGAGCAAGATTTCATTGTTTGTTTTGTAGTGACTGTCATCACGTTCATTACTCACTCTTGTTAATTTTACTCATTGGTTTTGAAGCTGTTCTCCTGACCAAGATCTGCAGTTATCAATTTTCTGGGCCAATTCTACCTTCGAAGAAATACTGGTGGTGATGCCTAATGTATGGTTTTCTTTCCATCCAGTGGTAAAATAGTAAATTCTGAAATTCTGTCCACCCTATGGACACACTTACAAGGAAAGTCCAAAAATGCAAGCTGGTCTGTTCATTAATCTCCCTCACTGTGTATTATATGTGTCTGTGTACAGACACACAAACGGTCGCTCAAGATTTTCCAGGAATTTCTTTTCCCAACCCAAGGAAGAAACTTTTATTTCAGTCAACTAAGGCTGCATCCACACTGCAGAAATAATGCAGTTTAACACCACTTTAATTGGCATGGCTCAATGCTATAGAATCCTGGGAACTATAGTTTTGTTGGACATTTAGTCTTCTCTGACAGCATTCTGTTGCTACAACTATGGTTCCCAGAATTCCATAGCACTGAGCCACAGCAGTTAAAGTGGTGTCAAACTCAATTATTTCTGCAGTGCGGATGTAGCCCCAGTCTAGCAATTTTCCTGCAGCTACTGTGATGATTCAAGGAGCAGGGACATGCTCTCCAACTGTCCCACTATGGCAGGGACAGTCCCAATTAATCGTCCAGTTTTCAGCTGTTTATAAGATGTCCCAGTTTCCCTCTCCTCCTCCCACTTTTCCCCTTCGTCTTCTGCTTACTCCAGTTGCTGCAAACTGAGTTTCAATTGCAAAAGTAGTTTGTACACAGTTAACTCGGTGGGAGGCAGAGGAAAGGAAGAGGCAGAGTCTTGCCTTCCTAGTAGGCTCAGACAAAAACAAATTATTCCAGCATCTCCTAGCTTGTGTGATCTTTCTCATTAATAACATTTGCCATCTTGATCATACTCTGATGTTGTTCAGCCACGGATGTCCCGATTTTCATCAGTTAAATGTTGGAAGCCCTACAGGGAAATCTAAGGAGTAGGGGTGACAGACAATGTCATTATCCTTGCTATGCAGGAAGTGTCAACAAGTACAAGATCAGCCTCTGTTACACCACTGTTCCCTGTACTGTTTGATTCATGTCAAGGCTGGCCCTACAATTAGGCAGAGTGTGTCATATTGTCTGAGGAAGCTGATATGGAGTGTTATCAAAAGAGAACGAATGGTGCTATCAAGGTGTGATTTACTCCCTGTGATAAGCACTTGTGCAATTTTTCTGCATCAAGTACCAAAATAAGTGGGTTAACCTTGAGCAGTATGGATGTTAGCCAGGACTGAGCAGGTAGTGCCACTGGATTATGCTTTATCTGCCAGTGGAACTGAGACTTGCATTCCTCCCCTTCCACCCTTTGTAGTATTGAAATTGCTCTGATGGGCATCCTAGTCCTCTGGGGCAAATGTTTACTGTGTACAGAAGGAAGGATGGATAATCTCCCTGTCTGGATTGCTGAGGCAGAAACAGTTCAGTCCATCTGAAATCTTTATTATACATCATCCTGAGCATGACAAATCTCATCCAAGGGTGCATCCAGTCTGATTAAAAAGACCAGAAAGCCCCAGGTTTTGTTCCTGTTCTTTCAAATTTTGTTTTGGTGATCCCCATATGTCTTGTTTATCCCAGAATATTTCCTGTCAGCTCCTGGTACTATCAGATTTTTAAAACCAGCTCCCTATGTCAGTTTATTTTAACCCAGTATAAAATCAGAAAGAACAGGAACAAAATCTGGGACTTTTCAGTCAGTCTGGATGCACCTTGATTCTGGAAGGTAAGCAGGGCCAGGCCTGGTTAGTACATGGATGGAAGACGACTGGGGAATAAGAGGGATTTGAAGTAGGAGTTGGCAAAAGTCCTATCCAAAAACTTGGAGAACTGCTGCCAGTGTGAATTTACAGCAATAGGCTGGATTAATCAATGGTGTGATGCAGTGTAAGTTTGCTTTCTGTATTCCTAAGTCCATGTCCTCCTGTTGGATATTGGACTTCAACTTTTGGGATGGATAGGTAAGAATTTGTATTGTTCTGCCTTAAGCAGGAAACCTATCATGGATGGGACATGGTTCATGCCTTGCTGTATTCTTTGTATTTTTGTTTGTTTTGATGTGCCTTCAAGTCATTTCTGATTTATGCCAACCCTCATGTGACCCTGTTCATGTGATTTTCTTTGTAAGGTTTTTCAAAGGGGGGTTGCCATTGCCATCCTCTGAGGCTGAGAGTGTGTGACTTGCCCAAAGTCAACCAATGGGTTTCCATTGCTGAGCTGGGATTTGAATCCTGGTTTCCCAGTGTCCTAGTCCAACACTGAAACCACTACATCACACTGCCTACTCAGAGCTGTACAACCGATCTGATAATCCCCACACAAGTATCATCACTGTTCTGCCTCTGCTCCCAATAACCCATCGTTCCGTGGCACCGTTCGTAACCCGAAAAGCCTTCGTAAGCCGAATTGCCATAGGCGCTAATGGGGAAAAGCCGCGATTCCGGCGAAAAAGCCGAAAAAAGCACCAAAAGTTTTTTTCGTAACCCGAAAAAACATTCGTAACCCGGAACAATGTTTTCCTATGGGATTTTTTCGTATCCCGAAAATTTCGTAACCTGGGTATTTCGTATCCCGAGGTACCACTGTATATATATATATATATATATTTTCTGGCCAAAGACGACCAGCAACCCTGTTGATAGTCCTTGGAACACTTAGCATATCAAATTTTAAAATCAACAGTGTTGTTGTCTTTGCGAAAAGGTCCACCAAAAATTATGTGCAGTTTCCTGCTCTGTATATTAATGTTAATAAGAGGAGTCTCATGATAGAACGCAAGCAAAATTGGTGTTTAATAAACAAAAGAAAATAAAAAGTAAAACTTAACCAACAACATTTCTGAACGGTTTGCCAGCCCCATATTCAATTCCTATCATTTACACAAAGAGCAGCTTTATTTCATAAGAGGCACTACAAGCCTGGTGTGTACAACAGAGAACCTACAAAAATATATTGGGTTGAAAAATGATCCAAGGAGCAAATACAAACACTCCATCATTTCTGCTGGATAAATGTGTAATTTCTTTCCTTGGTACAATTTGTGCAGTGGAGTAAACTCACAGGCTTGTTTAATTTGAATTAAATGACTATCCCTCAAGAAGAAAAAGAAGCTCCGCCATCTCTCAAGTTTTAAAAGGCACTATAAAAACCTGCAAAATCAGGGTCAGAAAAAGCCCAGAGACTATTAAATGTAATGAAAGCGGCTATCAATTTCTGCATTTCCAGTCTTGCCACAGTTTTATGCAACTTTTTCACAGGCTCAATCAACATTTATGATAGCAACCCTGTATACAGTCAAATTATCTTGACCAAATGGCAGATAATAAATTTCAGTGTCCAACAAGGAAAATCAATTGTCAATATAAACTGTGGATAACATCAAATAAAATGGTCCCCTGTAAATCTATGATGAATAAGATTGGCTTTTGTATTAACTAACAGAAGGAATAGAAATTCACCTCCTCCAGTCTTTGGCTCAACAATTTAGGACCTACCTTTTCTGAGCCAATCTTCTCTATTTATTAGCAAAAGACTGATACTAGTTGTTATCATTATACAACTAGATCGAAAAATAGTTTGAAAAAGGTGTACAGGTTTTTTTAAAAAAATGTTGAACAAGAATAAACTCAATCTTTTCCCTTTTTTTCTTTGCATAAAATGAAAGCTCAGGTTACAGCCATACAATATATGTAAGAAGGGAGACTGGGGGTTTTTTGGCCCGACAATGATCAAGTTTTAAAATTTATACAGAATTTTACTAAGAATGTAACGTCTCAATTTTTATACACAGTTGCTAGCCCTTAAGGCTGAAAGTGTGCAGGACATACTGAAATCTGAGAAGCCAGAAGAGCAGCAGAATTAGATTTACTGGTGTACTAATAATGATTGACCAAAATGACCCATCTTGTGTGTAAGGTTTTCACTAGCACTAAGACAGTGGCTTTGTATGGAAGATAGGTGCCTGGAATCACATTTCCTCCAACATATCAGTTGAAAACTATGATACATGTGGCCAAGCAGCATCAGAGCATGGACAAGATGGAAGAAATTATTAATGAGGAAAAACAAAAAGGCTATGAGAATCTACAGCAATTTGCTTTTGCCTGACCCAAGAGCAAGATTCCATTCTGTCCTCTCCTCTCCTCCCTGCTGAGTTCACTTGAGTGTAAACTGCTTGAAATTCAATTTGCAGCAAATGAAGGAAGCTGAGGACAAAGTGGGGAAGGGTGGGAAAAAGAAAGCCAAATTGGGACATTTTAAACTCAGCTGAAAACCTGGGAAGACAGGATTAATCTGAAGTGACCCTGCCAAATTGGGGCAGTTGGAGGTTATGGAATCAGGTCAATGGCCATCACAATTGAAGAGAGAGATTCCATGTCAGGTGAAGAGTATCAGTCTGTAAGCGAGGAAGCAATAGCACAGAAGAAGACAGTAGGGAACCCTAATTACTTGTCTCTATCTTCCTTCAAGGACAGTAGTAAAATATAGTTATTGAGTCATTGTTATTTGTTTACTGCTTCTTAGTGCCCAAGGCTCCAAAAGCAGTGTCTGGGAAATAAAACAAGCAAAACATAGTATAGACTTCTCTGCTGGCTAGAACTTCAAGAGGGATGGAGCTGGCTTGCCTTGCCTTGGGAGGGAGTTGCACAACTGAGTTGCCACTACTGAGAAAGCCCTGTCTTATGTACTCACCAATGTAGCCTCTCAGGATGGTGAGGCAGACAGCAGGGTTTCCACTGAGTAGGTCAAAAACGACATATTGAACATTGCTTTGAAACTGATTGGAAGCCAGGGCAGTTGGTACAAGACAAGTGATGTGTGATCTCTTAACAACACATCTGATAACACTCAGGTCACTGTTTTTTAAGGGCAGCTCCATATAGAGTGCTGTACAAATGGGATTTAGTAGTTACTGGAATGCTTTGTCCATTATTGTTGCTTCTCCTGCCCCCCAGCCCTGCATTTACTGCCATACTGCTGTATTTTGAAGCACATCAACAGTAAAGCAAACTACAGTCTTTCTTTCAAAAAAGGCTGAACATGCATCCATCTTGTTTCAAGCCTGTCCAAGGTCTGGGAAGCCTCTTTGTGTATACTTTTCTAAGGGAATTTGCTATTTGTTCTGCTATCATCAGTGCAGCAGCAAAAAGGTGGCAGCAATCAGAGGCCTGCTCTGGTAGATTTAGGAAGTCTTCTGGAAAAGCATTCCACTTAAAAACAATATTGTCTTGTTTTAAGGCAAGAATAAACCAATGTGGCCCTCCAGATTTTTTATTTTTATTTTGTTTTGTCCACAGCTCCCATCAACCCAGAATAGTCAATGTTAGAGGATTATGGGAGGTGCTGTTTAAAAACCACCCAGAGGGCTACAGTTTGCCGTTGCTGATTTAAAAGGGAAAATGTGGTTTTGGTGGCACAGCAAAGCTGGCAGGAGTCCCCTACGTCTGTTGTCAACATATGGAAATGTAGAGGTTTGCATTAAATCTGACATGCCCCAAGAGGTAATATTTGCTTTTTGCAAACAAAGCTCGTGTTCCATTTTAGGTTTGTGCAGACTCCATTTCAGTATGCTATACACACAAATTCTTAAAAAATGGTTACCAAGAGGCCAAGTAATAACTGGGATAAATTATTATTCCACACACTGGCACTGTTTTTTCAGTTAAATTTACACAAGAACAAGCAGAGTAGCAAGAGCGCAGTTCTAGGTTCAGTTTAACTCCTTGCTGGCTTCCAAGTGTTTCCCTGAGCCTATATATCCATGCCTATATCCCTTATCATTGTATCATGACAGTTGTGCAGTGCAAAACGACAGCAAATCAGTATTAAAGAAGATATTGGAAACCTATGTACTATGAGAGGATCAGTTGCCTGACAACACATAGTATGCTGTGGCTGGGCATCTTCGCTTACGTAGTATCATTTGGCTTCCGTCTTGACATACGGAGATATTTACACATTATGGCAATCAGGCAATAATAATATTTAATAGATATAAATGGTCCAACAACAAAAGGTGAGGAGACACGTAGAACAACCAAGTCAACATCAGGTGACATATTGCTTGATGATATCATCAGACACCATCAAGCTGCTTTTCTCCATAAGAATAAATAAAAGTTCATGGAAGTTTTGATCTTGTACATGAATACAGCTGGTGTTAATGCTCAACAAGCAGATGGCAATGATGACACAGAGATATTAGACTTATTGGCCATGCTCATCACATGGCCATTGTTGGTGAGGATACAAACTTACTAAGATGTCTCAGAAAGCACAGAGATTTCAAGCAAAACATAGTTCCCTTTGAAGCATTGAGAAAAACAGCACACCAGACTTTTCTGTAAATACTACAAGGGGAGTAAGTGATGTATATCTTACTGTTCATGAGTTTTAGCAGGAACATTTAACACAACACAAAGAAAAGAAGAAGAAAATCATCCAAGCCCTTGAAGATCAGTTCAAAGTTATGTGATCGAGTTGGTGTCTTTAGTTATTGCTACGTCAAACAAGAGATTACAGTGCTGTCAGTTGTTTCCTATGGATGGAGCATCCAAGGATGTGGAATGTGTAACTGTTATTTATATATTTAATTTATATCCTTCGCTTCTTCTGGGATAGGATCCAAGGTAGCATCTGTTCAGATGTTGTTGGACAGTAACTTCCATCATCCATCACAATTTTCTCTACAACCGAAGGCTGATGCTACTTGCAATTCGGTGACATCTGGAGGTACCGTACATCTGTTTTAAAAAGCCAGATACAGTATAGTGCAAGCCCAGTGACCAAGCTAGCTGGGGGTTTTGGGCCACTGTAGTCCAAAAAGTAACATTTCCAGGCTCAGGCTGGAGACAAACATCCTAACAGCCACAAGTCACTTATCCTTACCACTCATGTTTAGCATGCACTTTTAAAGGTTCAGCTGCAATGTGAACTACATCCACAATGAAGTGGAAATAAAAGCTCTCTAATTCTATCTTTGTTCCAGTACTACGCTACAAACAGTTTGCTCCTGAGAAACTTCCTAACTGATTAGTTAAGATTTTAAGAAATACTCTGGCTCGTGGCCTCCATAAACAACACTGTCCTAATATATGTATATGTGTGTAACTAACCTTGGCATCTAACACAATCAATGCAAATAAACTGAGAACCGCCATGTGCTGTCAATTAACAAATTAATAGACAGCCCTATGTATACTCAACTGTCAGCTCAACAGTCAAACAGAGTTTAATGAGACTTGCAAAAAAAATGCTCACAAGATTTCTGCCTGTTTCCCATCTTTAATGAGGCAAAAACTCATTCTACCTTCCTTATAAGGTAGAAAATAATAACTACATTATCCCTAACACTAAAAGTCTAGCAGCATCACTTTCTACATCAAAAGGATGTCTTATCTTCTAGTCAATGTAATCAAGTTTAGTTAACATATTTTATGCAATTGGCAGCTCTGCACAATGTCACAATACCTATTGCTATACTTGCACTTTAAAATATTTATTAATAATAGCCATTTGTGAATTGCTGGTTCTCTTGAAGAATTTTGTACTTCTTTGTACTGTAGGTTAGAGCACATTTTAGCCAAGTTGATTAGAAATTTCATATGAAAACTTGGAATGTATAAAACCTTAGCATAACACATACAAAGAAGAGATAATTAAAATATGAGAAGGCAGCTTCTTAAGCTGAAGCACCAGTAAATGGTGGCCTTTTCTGTAAGGTACTAAGGATATTTTATTTTGACTTACAAATGCATGAACAGCTAACACAATAATTTCTTGCCCCTCAAAATGTATTAATTCTACACAATTAAGTCTTATTTAAATGTCCCTCCTCTATATTCTCAGCACATTATTTAAATGTTCCTCCTCTATATTCTCAGCATATTGCAGCAATAATTTCTTGCCCCTCAAAATGTATTAATCCTACACAATTAAGTCTTATTTAAACGTTCCTCCTCTATATTCTCAGCATATTGCAACAAAACATGAGTCATTTAATGGTGTGTCGGGGGGGGGGGGACTTTGCAACTCCAACAGCACATGATCTGCAATCATTGTGGTGGGTGCTGGTGACCCACATCTCAAAATACATGCTATTGGCCACTGTTGTTGTTATTGTGTGCCTTCAATTCGTTTCTCTTATGACAACCATAAGGGGATCCTATCTTCAGAGGGGGTTTGTTATTGCCATCCTCTAAGGCTGAGAGAGGGAGACTTTCACAAGGTCACCCAGTGGGTTTCCATGGCTGAGCCGGAATTCGAACCCAGGTCTCCAGAATCCTAGTCCAATGCTCAAACCACTACACTGCACTAGCCCACACTGGCAATTACTCTATATTAAATAAGTAAGTGTGATAGGAATGAACAGGTTGCCAACTTATAACAGAGATACGAGTGGGTCATCTGTGCAGTCACATGTATGGTGTTGCTATGCACCTACAAAAAGATCTTCAGAAGCCACTAAAACTGACAAATCAATTACAAGGAGGTAACCTGTTCATCATTGTGGTCTCTGACTCACACACATAGGAGAACAGCAAGCTAATTCACTGAGGATAATGGGTCATGCCAGGACTGATGACAGAACTGCCTGCCAAAAGCCCCATTAGATCAGAATTGAGCATCCAGTCTATACTGAGATAGAAACATCAGTAGCTGTGACCATATGGCTGTACGGCATAGTTCTAGAAGAAACCCTCTGAGATATGCCCACAAAGTGGCTGTTGCTCAAGTCAAATGAACTTTAACCCTTCACTGAAGGGGTTTCCCAGAAAGGTAAATTGCTACCCAGTGGGAGAGTTGCTTATACAAGATTGCCTTTTTCTTTTTGCAACAAATGGACAAAGGGTCTTCTGGAAGTGTTTCGTTCAATTGACATAGAATAAGAATGCTTTTATAATGTCCAATGTAGGGAGGGAGTGCGCAAGATCAGAGGGAGATAACTGCATAAAGGAGGAAAGAACCAAGGGATAGAATGAGCAAAGGTAGCTGCTCAAAAAGGAGTGGGAGAGATTATTAGACCACAGAGACACCAGGAATTGAAGGACATGTCTGAGGGAGAAGTCATCAGGTGCAATATCTTCATTCTGCAGAAAGGTGGGACAGGAGGTCTACTTGGATGCACAATAACATTTTGATGATTGCTTGCAGCGAGTGGATATCACCTCCTTGATAGACAGAGGACAGGACAGAGGAGGATGAAGTAGCCAAGCAATTAGCCTGAGAGTGGCAATGTGTGGGTAGAGTATGTCGCCTTGACTCATAGAGAGATCTGGCTGTCTCAAGGAATGGAAAAAGTAACCACCAGACAAACTGAGGATAGTGGAGAACCATGGTTGGTGGGGCCATGACAGGGTGATCATGGTGATGTCTGTCTTGTCTTCTATTTTGTGATGATTCTGGTGAGGAGGGGAAAGAGAGGAAAGGCATACAGTATAAGAATGCCCCAAACAAAATAAAGGTTTTTTCCTGAACAATCGCTGGGAACATGAAGTGGTGTTCCTCATAAGCAGATGTGACTGATGTGAACAGCAGAAATGGAGGCAGGTAGCAAAGGCCATCCCATTCATTATGTTGGATAGATTAGTCTACCAGCCGAGAAAGCAACACACCAAATGAGATACTGAGAGACTGTGCCTTTCTTAGTTGAAGTGGTCTGTGGACCATAAGTCCCAGTGCAACTTGAAAGGATCTGGCCTTGTCACACTGATTCCCAGTTTATCATGAAGCCCAGATTGTGAAGAAAGGAAATGGTGAGATAGACATCTTGCAGGGCCTCATGAAAGAACGAGTAGACTAAGAGCTATTTGTTTAAGCTTGTTGAATTATATAAAGGACCCATGAATCCAGAGTGGCCGTGGTCCACCTGTAGAAGAATGGTGCTAGCCAGCTCTGGAATGGAGTGGAGAAACCAGTAGCACCTTGTCAAGGGGAGTCAAAAACAACCTTTGAAGACATGTGGAGGATTGTTGCTAGAAGAATGGTGTTTCAATTGGCCATAGAAACAACAGGAAAAAGAGCCCTGGGAGCACATCCTGAAGCAGAGATGAGAGGACTGAGATAGTTTAGGGAGTAATAGCTTGAATTAATACAACTTCAACTTGGACTGCTGGACAGGTTGCAACTACAGGCCACACTTTTTAGCAGTGGATATCATCTGGTTGTGTTCCAGTTTCTCATTTGTAGATGAGTGGAACAGCCTTTGCTCTTTGAAAGGGAGATTCTTGATGGTAGCTCTTGGGTAAGACTTGCAGAACAGGGCCAGGTATTTCTATGAAGGGTTATAGCATTAGCCATGGCTTTTGTACTAGTCTGCTCCATGCTTAGCTATGGCAATTTTCTTTACTGCTACATTATATGCCCCAGATTGGAAAACTCAAGTTGCCTTCTCTTATCATCTGAAAGATAATCAAGGTAGTTCCCAGAGGAACTGTTGGTAGCACACCAAATTCTTGGTAGTTTCCTAGCCTAACCACAAGGCTGATGCAGAGTAAGTCTTGTGGGCCATGGCACCAGTCTTACAACCCTGTTTATTGGCCAGAGCGACATGGACATCTTTAGAAGATTGAACTACTTCAACTATGATTGAATTTGGTGATTGCTGCTTCCAAAATATAGTGCAATCCTCTTCCTGCTCTTGTAGATTTTCAATCCTCCTTAAAGTGGAGAAAACTGGCTGGAGTTTGAGGAGTAAGTACTACATCACCTTCCACATCAGAAACACAGGGATGACTGCCGGATGAGTTTTGAAGTTCAACCCTCCTCCCATCAGAGCAGCCCTGCTCTGAAAAGGTTTGACAGGGAGGCAGTTTCCTACCAGGGTGTCAAAAGAAGTGGAAGGATCTTACAGTGCTGAATGACCTGATGCCTACACCAATGACTCTGCAGAAGTCTCTTTGTCAACCTCTTTAGGAAGCTAAAGTGGAGATGTAATGGGGTTCTGAACAGGGATAGTGTCACACCAGCACAGATTGAAAGAAAACTGTTCTCATTTTGTGACAACTGGGATGGTTTGGATCAGAGGCTGAATAAGTTCATTGGCTGGTTATGGAGATGGTACCAGCACTCATGGAGAAAGGGGAGGTGTCTCCATATGCAGAAGAGAATGGTCTATGTCCATGGCTGTGCAATGCATCAAGTCAAAGATATAGGGAGGGGCTAGCAACTAAGGCAAGAAATGGGGGGGGGGGGTGCTTTCTGTAGTGCTCATCATAAGCCGCATGATTATTGTAATAGTTCCCATCTATAATGGGGATTGCACAAATACAGTATCTGGTCTTATCAATAATGGTAATGTCTTAAATCTCTATAAAAGAGCGAATACAGGAAATGTTGAAACTGAGACCAAGTTTTCTCAGGACCCACTTCTTCTCAAAGTTTTCTACTTTAATAGCGAGGGAATGTTAGATCATGGATCCGTCATCCTCAACACACTGTGACTTTGGTGCCTATAGTTTTCAGGGTCATCTGGGACCTCATGGTGAACCTCCATGAGAAAAAACAATTGTCCACAAACTTCCATTATGAGTAGGACCTAATGATTTGGATTTCATTGTAGGAGGGCATGTCCATCTCTCTAGCCATTCTCTCCAGAATAGGGCTAGAATGAGGTGGAATGACATCAAGGGAAATTAAGATCTGAGAAAAAGGCAGGCATCTCCTGATAGGATGCTGAATCATATGAGGCGATCCTCAGAAATGTTTCCTCCTCCTCCTTCTTTGCAGTTTCCTATAGTTGCAGATAGATGATTTTCCTTTTGCAGCTACCTCTGCTGGAAGTGAGGGGAACATCTCTTGGGTTCTGTATCCTTGAAATGGGCTTAGATGCTTCTTGGGCAGAAGGTGCTGACATTTCAGCTGAAGAAGTTATGAGTAGATAGATGCAGAAGTTTGGTTGAACAAACTAGCTGGTACTCCATAGTCAAACAGCAAAAGCTGAAGTAGCTTATTGCAGGTTAGAAAGGGTGCAGTCTGGATAGCCCCTTCCCACTGCGGTTTTAAGAAAGAACCCGCTTATAAAGCGCTGCCAGAGGTGGATGGGGCTACTGCCAGAATTCTTCAGAATGATTTACAATGCTCTGACAGAGGCACTGTGCAGACGCAGGATAACCCATTTGTGCTAATCAGAGACCGTGAAGCAAAATGGTTAGCTAAATAAATCTTGCTTTCTTTCAAACCTTCCTTAAAGATGGACATTGACTAGGAGTGCGTCCACAAATGGATAATACCTGAATTTATTGATGACAAATGACAACTCTATGAAATTAGGACACACTCAAAGACCTGTCAAAATTGAATTACTTGTTACTAGGAAAATCCCCAGGCCACATATGGCTCCTCTACTTGGCCTAAGAGGTGAACCTTCCCAACCAAAAAGTAAAAATCTGACATCCTATAGGGGTGAGGAGCAATTTTGCCAGGTTTTTGATGCTATGTCAGGATAAGAAATCGCTTCCAGTTTGGGGAAGGGGAGCCCCCCAAGCCTTAAACAATTTAGGGAAAGGGGAACCCATTATTTTTAGAAGGAATGCCTGTTACAGTAAAAAAATAAAAATAAAAAAAAATGATTGTGAGGCATGGGCCACACTGGGGACTACATGGAATACACGAGTCATACTTTGTCAACTCATGGCTTATATGCAAACAGTGAGAGCCATGATAATCTATAAATACAGTAATGTGCCCACAGATATACTATCAAATTGATAGTTCCAAGGGGAAGTTGTCCTAATGAATGAGCTCTGACCTTCTTGCATCAATAAAAAATTCCTCTGGCCACATTTTGTGGGATAATAGACCACATGCCAGCTTCCTGAACACATTAGCTTTATGTTGCAGTCCTGTTCTAGTTAAACCCATTTCCTGTTATGTTCAAAACAGAGAGCTATGGCTTAATGTCTTCCATTAACCAAGATCAGAGAGATCTACTTTGGATGCAATAAGAAAGTTTAGTTTAATTCAAACTTTAACAAGACCAACAGTCACTTTTAACTTAACCATGATCTGTTAAGCCAGGGGACTTTACAACCAAACTACTGTACTGATTGGATGCACAGTCAGTCTTGCTTAGACTAACAGGTCTTTCAGATAATTAAGTCTGGACCCAACACAATGACTTTGTGTACTATGGCACTTCATTCACCCAATGAAGCTGAATCAGGTCCAAAAAGAATTTATACCTTAATGTGTTTTATTTTACAAGATCATAAAACTGTTTGGAAATATATGGGCCTCCAGATGCTGTGAAGAATCCAGCTGCCATCAGCTCCAGCCAGTACAGTCAGGGATGATTAAAATTGCAGTCCAACATCTAGAAGACCACATTTTTGCTTATACGGTACTTTTACACAATTATCTTGTCTAAGAGAATTGGAAGACATAGAACAAGGTGTTATACCTTTGGACATGTTTAGAAATCCTCTGTTCCCATCAGTTTTTCACAGGGAGGATAAAATCCCTATCAGTGCTATAGGTTTAAGGTCTTTATTTAAGAGAACTGAAATATGAAATTTCAAAATCTGCAAAAAATAAGAAATCATATCGTATAAAAAAGCAGTCAGGTATTTACTAGATCTCTTTACAGGGAAAATATGACACCAGCAATATACAGCAATATAGATGGAGCTCAAGGTGATACACTATGCAGGACTGGAGAATATGTGAAGCATAAATATACATCTTAATTCTGGGTTCTTAATGGATATTTTGACTTTGAAAACGATGTATCTGCTGAATCCTCTTCCTTTGTCTTATCCAGGAAGATTGGCAATTTGTTCTCTTTATCCTTTTTGATACTCCTTTTATGCTGCAAAGTTAAAAGAGCATCAGTGACAATTATTTTACTTTAAACAGTGCTTAAAATATTCTCTACCAGTTACATTTTCTGGAGATGTCATAATTCTGCAAAGTACATCTCTACACACAGTTCACTGCCTAGGTAGAAAACACAAATATCTCACTGTCCTTCAAACTATACTTATATCACAGCCAAAACACCTGAAATTTAAAAGGATCATGGTGTTGTCATTCTGTTCATTTATCTACAGAAATACATATTTTTCAGCAGATTATGGTATTAGAATGTACTGCTCTCCTTAATACTAACAGGATGATTTCAGTGTTTGTTCACTACCTTAGCACAGTAATAGTTTCTTTGCCTATGCTGATTTTCTACTTACAATTTTTCAACATGGGGACCAATGAAAAGAGAATTCATCACCAGCAGTTTTTGAAATACTACAGTTCATTCTATCATCTATTCTTTTGCATATATAAAGCTGGATTATCCAAACTGGTGTCTCTATTTGCTCTTTCATGTAGTAGAGGTTTCTGTCCATGAAATGGAGTGGGTGGCAATCTTCTGATTGCTCCCCTATTCCTATGCAATGTTCATTTGTTATGTTCCACGCCATTCCAAGGGGTACCCCAATCCTCTGGAGAGATTGGGGGTGAGACAACAGACTTCAGCTGCCCTAGCAGGAAAAGGGGAATTGCCAAAAATTAGCTTGGTGTCCATTCCATGCCACCTTTCAGAGGCCTTGATTAGATCAAAAGGCCTTTTATAATGGTAGGTAGATATTCTCAAGGATTCCAATAACAATTGTTTTTTAACTAGCTTGCAAAATTTCTATTTTCTGTCTGTAACACTGTCATATTGTATGATTTTTAACACCTTTGCCTGATGAAGAAGCCAGTAAAGCTTCAAAAGCTTGCATTATGTATTTTGTGCATTTTGGTTAGCCAAAAACAAACAAACAAACAAACAAACAAATAAAGTATCACTGTTCCATGGATTTGGGGTGTTATTGTTTTTTGCTATATGGCCAACACAGCTACCCTTGAATATGTTTCATGTGGGTCAGTTTGAAGTCAAAGTGAAGCACTGCATTCAGTTCCTGATCCTTATTAATGTGTGGATAGTCTCATGGATTCAGATGAGAGCATCTTATCTGCTACAAATATTATGTTTTCCATCAGTTGGAGGGCTATAAGCCAACAGTGGTTGCGTTTGGAAGAAGAAAAGGAAATTTTAATCAAATTTTAAGGGAAAAAATCATATCAATTTTTTTCATCAAACTTGAGAAAAAAGGGAACAAGCAGTTTGCAATACTCTGCACCAAACTTCTCATATGCAGAATCATTTTTCAAGCTCCAAAACTCATGTTCAGTATCCTTGCACCACATTCCATACTTCACATGACCCTGTCTAAAACATTTTACAAACTCATACCATCTGTGGATTTTTTGTTCAGACATTATGCTCAAGTTCTATTTTTTTCTACAGTACAGAAGTAAGTCCCATTGTATTAACTGTTCCAAGTCAAAGATAGGCAGGTGAATGACCTAAAGGGTATAGTGGGCACTCTAAATGACCCCTCCTCATTAAGGGGGATGGGAGGTCTCTAGGGGACACATCTGGCCCATGGGCTCTACTTTCCCAACTCCTGTTGTATATTATGAGATTACTGTATCTGTATTTTTAGTTTACCTACATATCAAATATCTCTTGATTATAGTTATTCTTGCCAGAATACAAAGTTGGTAGCTTTGTACTTTCTGTTTCTACCAAAGAAAATATGGAAGTCACCTGGAAGAAGGGCACACCACCATTTGTCTGAATACAGAGACTAGCATCAAGGTAGGAATTTTCACTCAACAGGCTCTGATTGGTCTCTCTTATCTCCTCTTCATCCATCAAAGAATCCTAGGGAACACAGTAGACATATAAACCTCACCTACAAGTTAAATGTATACCTACCAAAATGTTACAGGAGCATCACACAAATCCAAGAACTGTTTTGTTCTAAAGCTTACTGGTTGGTTTGGGTTTTTTGACAACTTCATTTCTATTTATACATTCTGCGAGTCAGTCATGTCTCTATTGCCCAGTATCACATCTTTGGAAAAGGAATTAAGGCAAGCTTGCTTTCCCTCCATGTAAGTTCCACAACTACCTGATCCAAGACCTCTGCAGTCACGAGTGCAGTTCTGAGCTCCCGCTGTTTTTGCCTTAATTTTTCAAGCAAGACATCTCGGGGTTCTGTTTTCACAACTGTTATAGGATAACGGTAATCTTTCCTTTGCGGGGTAGTTCCTTTGGGGGAAAAAACCAAAGCAGTTTAAGTGACATATAAATCAACATTTCCTTTAGGAGTAAAAATTCAATTTTTATTTAAAGTGGCGCGCACACACACACACACACAAAATATCTGCATGGTTCATTGTTTCCCAGCAAATACCTGTTGGGACATCTACTTTAAGTTCATCTCTCATGAATCCATTAACTCGAGTTAAGCCATGTTTTGATTCCTCAAGGAGCGTCTCTTCCTGTTTCATAAGCACATTCTTATCATTCTGCATCTTGTCAAGGAGCCTCTTGAGGACCGTCTCTTGAGAATCTTTTTGCCTGTCAACATGGTCTGTGACTTGAGCAATTGATGCATTGCAATTATCTTCCAGATTCTGAAAGCAAGATGAACATCTTAAGAAACCAGACCTGTATTCCTGGCAAAAATTTGTTTGTTTGTCTAAAACAGGAAGTCTAGGGTCCCATGTGGCCATTTATGAATCTATTCTTTTTGGAAGCAGACTTATTATTTATAATAAATAAAAACAGATCCCTGAGGAGAGAAAAATGTATCCATCTTGAATACTTGCATGATTACAAATGTATAGCCAGCTTAATGGAGACAATGGCCTTTAGGGGACATAGCACAACATGTTCAATGGCAACTCCTTTCTTAAATGCACAAACTATAGCTTGGAAAAAAGGAAGAATAAGCTTTTGAAAACTAAGAATTCATTTCCGAAAGTTAAACATGCTTTGTAGAATTCCACTGTTCAAGCTTGTAAATCTGGTTTCTGAGTACATTTTTCAGAAAGTCAAATTGTTTCCAGCAGTACCTGGTTTTATACAGATTACCCCTTTCTCCTTGCTTCATCTTACATTAACAATTATTTTCTTAACGTGCTTATGCAGTTCTACAGAATCCCTAATGGATGTCGACTAACAGTTATTTTTCAGTTTCTTTGTTAAATGGTAAGCAGTATGAAAACTCTGAGTGAAAGTTGGTGTAGAGAGAGATACATTTGACTAAAAGTTAAAGAAAAAGAAAGGAAGCAGTAAAAAAAAACCAGTGGTAATGTCCACCTTACCATTGCATACCCTTCCCTAACAGAAGTTAGCTCTTAGTGGATACCACACTTACTGTTCAAGAATTAACCAACCTTTACAACTAGAAAAATACAGTGGTGCCTCGGGTTACGAAAGTAATTCATTCCGCGGCCGCTTTCGTAACCCGAAAAGCCTTCGTAAGCCGAATTGCCATAGGCGCTAATGGGGAAAAGCCGCGATTCCGTGCGAAAAAGCCGAAAAAAGCACCAAAAGTTTTTTCGTAACCCGAAAAAACATTCGTAACCCGAAACAATAATTCCCTATGGGATTTTTTCGTATCCCGAAAATTTCGTAACCTGGGTATTTCGTATCCCGAGGTACCACTGTACATGGAAAGATTATAGGAAACTCAGTGGGTTAATGAGACCACAGTTGGAAATTACCTTCTAGATTATAATATTTGTGGTGCTAGCATATACTTGCAATCAAACAAGGTAAGGTAAGGTCATGTGTATTGAACACAGTAAGAGGAAACTAAGCTACAGAAGTGAAAAGCAAGTAGTAACTAGCTATAAGCCAGTTGGGCTGTAAATTTCTTCATTTCTTACTTTCGCTAATGATCATGCCAGCTGAGGATGATAGGAATTGTAGTTCAACACCACCTGGACAGTGATGAGTTGCCTACTTCTGCTCTAAAGAGTTACTTCTAGACAGTGCAAGTGTCATCAGTCAGATTTACCTTGTAGATCCTCTGTAGGTGTTCCTTCCTGCTGTCAAGGAAGGAACTCTGTTGATCAACCATGCAGATTATCTTTGAAGTTGCAGTTTTACCCCAGTTATTTGTTTCTTGCCACACATGCTCCAGACTTTTACCGAAGTCTTCACAGTGTCTAGTAGATTGCAACAGAAGCTTAACATTTTTACTGCTGGACTGCCTGATCTCTTGGGAAAAGCCATCCAGAGGCTGGATCAATATGCTGTGTTGGGATGCTGCAGCGGTAGCAAGGCCAGTGGTTTGCCTATACAAAGGGATTTAGCAACAGATTAGATCTAAATGCTTAGCCAGAAGCTATCTGAATTTCATGTATCAAAATATTTGATTCAATGGGCTTATACCATTCATTTAACCAGCAGGTGCAAACCATGCCTACAGGGTACAATCCCTACTATCTCTCTGTGAGTAAATGTATACTTCAGTGTGTGATATTTTGAAAATTCACACGTGAAACAGAGAACCACAGAAGGAAAAGATCTCCCAAATAATAGAATGGAGGACACGTGGGTCTCAAGAGCAGTTGAGAAACAGATGTCCTGAGTGCAATCACATCAGTAGTGTGAAACATTGGAAACAAGTTATCTTGGGCCACCTTATTACACGGAGAAGGCTCATATCAAAGGAAGTATCCTTTACCCGACCAAATAAGAGGTCAAGTACCAAGTAAACACCATAAAATTCAGTGGGGTTTACTCCTTGGTAAGTGTATACAGGACTCCACCTTTACAGGACTGCACTTTTGGAAAGATAAAATGTTAAAGTGGATTAACACCACTAAGTTTTAGAGCTTCCATTCCAGGATTCATTTTACAAGGGATATATTGGCTTAAACATACACAGAAGAGATAGCATAGTGTAGTGGCCTAAGTGCCAAGACTATGACTCTGGAGACCAGTTAAAATCTACTCACCCATGAAAACCCAGTGAGTGACATTGGGGAAATCACACTCTCTCATCCTCAGAGTAAGGCAATGGCAACTCTCCCCCAAACAAATCTTGCCAAGAAAAGCCCATGATAGGTAATAAGTCAGAAATAATATTAAACAAATAATAGAGAAATAAGTTGGAAATGACTTGAAGGCACGCCATACACACACACTCACAAACTATATACATGTATTCAAAAATAACCTTTTAAGGCAGTGTTTGTTGCTGTCAAGTATGGCAGTGTAGACGTATTCTAAATAAAATATCTGGGTCCATAGTAACAAAAATGTGTCAGACTATCAGAATATGCAATTTAATAATAGTTTGGAAGTGACCTTGACTTAACTTTTAAAACAAAATATATGATTAGCATCCCCAATAACAATTCATTTTGAATTTTGTATAACTCACAGCAAATAGATGCAACACCAAAACAAAAAAATTAAAATAAATAAATGGGCCAGATAGGACTAAATGTTGCATTTAAACATATCTGGATGTTGAAATTTTTTGAACTGAAGTTTTAAAAATGTAAACAGCTCCTATGTCTGAGAACTTGACTAGGTAGGATGTAGATAATTATACAAGGTACATCTGCTGGAGATTGAGTAGTGTTTCAAAGATATTTGTTTCCTTACACAGTTATGTTGTCTTGTGCAGTGGCAATATTCTGCTTTAGCCTTCCACCTTTCTCTAAAACTTCACTCAGATTCTGCTGAGTTTCTTGATCTAGCAAATTCAATTGGTCCTTCAGAGTAGCAATCAGTTGGGCTGTACCCTAGTATAAATGTAGAAAAATAAAGAGGTTACAAAACTGATTAGCAAAAATTAGCCAAGTTAAAACTGTGATCATAAAGCAAAGGTGGACTATCTCTGTGCCCGTGTTAAAAGTTAGTTTTAAAAGGAATGCAGAGCAACACAACCAGCTCTTCTCACCAGTGCACCACAAGCTGTCAAGCCATTAATCTATGAACAATTATCAGTATTTTGACAGGCACCACTTAGACCTGACATGATCTATTCCTTGTTGTGCTCTTAAAAGAAGACATACCTTTTTCTGTGCCCATTTTGCTACTTCCACCTGTTTCTCCAAGTTCTCATAATCATGCTGAAGTTGAGAAAACATTTGGGAACTGTCTTCTTGTAGCTTACTCAAAGCAAGAGAATGGGTTTGGAAAAAGGCAGTCATTTCTTCTTTATAGGCTATCATCTTTAAATCAGAAAAAGACACCACATCAGCATTTAGAAATACATTGACATTTTACTTGCTTTTTAAAAGCTATCCTAGTCTGGTGTGTATTAGTTCATGAAGCCAAAAGAGATATTTAATTGCCTTAATTTTGCTTTAATTCACTAGAATAAAATGAATAAGACAAATGGGCAAACACAGGTTTTTTTAGTTACCTTTTCTGCCAGGGATGCATGTTTCTTTAAATTATTCTGGAGTTGAGCATTTATACTCAACACGAGTTTCACCACAGGTGACAGACTACTAAGTGCTCTGTCCAGTTCCAATGTATGCTCTTCCTAGAAACAAGAAATGTGAATAAAATATCAGAGATTTTTTTCTACCTTTAAATTAATTAAGATACTTCTCCCAGAATGATTAGTTCAATTGGCAGCCTTTAACTCTTAGAGTAAGTGACCTTTAAATACACCCACAAGAATATCCTTACAGATTTAAGGCCCTGAAATGTGTATTAGTACCAACTTAATGTAAAACTGCATCCAGTATTGGCAAATGAATATGGTGCTATGATGGGGCTAAGAGAAAGGTTTATTTCTAAGAGTTATACTTCTGGGAGTTGAGGCAGTTAGCATTAACAAAAATAAAATAAGATACACAACATCAATAAAATTCAAGTAAGATACACACACACACACACACAAATGCAGCAGTAAGACAAGTGGACTTAGTGAAAGAGATCTTTGTCATGTCAGGTCGTGCTTGATGACAGGTAGCCAGTCCTGAAATACCAGTGATGTTCGCCCTTCACTGGTGTGAAGGATCAACAGATGCAGTATAAACAGTGGGTGAGTTGGCAATTAATAATAATCTGATTTGGCTGATAGTTTAAGATGACCTTGACATATACTACAGCTTTGATTACATAAACAAATAACCTAAAACTTATCAAGCTGCAATTTACTCCCCTGCAATTTTTTTTTTTTTTGATGATTTAATGCTTAAGGGATCCTTAGGAAGACTATGATCTGATGATTGGATAATGCCAGTCTTTGAAAACTTGGGAGCCCAAGAGACCAGGAAATCTGGTTAGTCACAGATTGAAGGTTCTACATCAGTGATGGTGAACCTTTTAGAGGCTGAGTGCCCAAACTGCAACCCAAAACCCACTTATTTATTGCCAAGGGCCGTGTCCCTCAGGCTTTCTAGTAACAAACTCTGGCAAACTCTGTGCTGGGGCAACGGCACATGTGCCCACAGAGAGGGCTCTGAGTGCCACCTCTTCTTCTACAAGGTATAGGAACTGAGGAACAATGCCTATATTAAAGCTACTTTTGGCTACAGCTCACAGGGACGATGCTGGCTGGGAGATTTTGGTTACTGTACTCAAAAAAGTAACTTTTCCATATTCTGATATCATCTGCCTTCCCTGCAAAGCTGAGGTGGCAAGGTTTTCAATGATGGCCTTTATTTATTTGGCTTTTTGCTGTGACTGAACATCCACCCCACATACTTTTCTAGCTTCTTCTATCAGACCACTATCCCTAGTAACTAAGAAAAAGTCTGAAGACCTTGTCCTTTTGCCAAATTAACAACGCTAAACTAGCACTAGTCCAGCTGTCAGGCAATGCTTCATTTGAACACTGGGCTCCTCCAGGCCCAGTTAAGAATGCCATTATCTATTACAGATCAGGTAAGTTTGCATGTCAAAAACCCAGAATGTTTCATCATCAAGGTAATTTTATAACTGTTCAGTCATTTTAATATATATTGCTCTTATATACTTACAATCACTTTCTGCAAGTCATTTTTATTTTGAGAGGTCAATGACTCCTGCTTCAGTATCTTTTCAGAAGCTAGGGAAACTTCAGCAGAAACCATTTCTTTTACAGAGCTGAATGCTGCATCTATAGTTGCTGCAGTAACTCCAAAAGCTGAAGAGCTGGCAGATAGAAGATCGCCTGCTAGGACAAATATTGGTGTTACTGCTTGATTTAGTTTCTTTTCACCAGGCAACAAATATGTCTTAAGGATTTCATGGTGATTCACCTATCCTAAAAGTACTTTTTTGAGTTATTGTCACACAAAGTTAACCAAAAGCACTTACCCACTGAAAAGACGTAAGAGTCTAGAATCTGCTGCTGTTTGCAATAGTTCTCCTTAACAGAATTCTGCATTTCCTCAAAAAGAGCATTCATATGTTCTGTAAAGGTCTTTTGAGCTTCTGCATTATACTGCTCAACTGCTTTTTTGCGATCTAGTTTTGCATGCAGACCAGACACGTCTTTGGTTGTCTCTTCAACTGTAGTAAGCAGCTAAGAAAGAAAGAAAATGTCATTCATCAAGTATCAGATTACAAAAATGGGGGAAATCAGCTGATGTACTCAACCTGAACATGGAGTAACAATTCTAAATTATGGATGACAGTTCTTGACACTTGTTTAGGTTTTAGCTGATACTAGATTCTGAGCTAAGACCATCTCCTCTTGGAAAATGGACTTGCAGCTTGTCCGCTGAACAGTCCCCACTGTGAAATGTTTCATTCCAGCACCACTCAACATGGAAGCTAAAGTAAAGGTAAGCTAAAGGTTTCCCCTTTGACAATGTTGTTTAGTCGTGTCCAACTGTAGGGGGCAGTACTCATCTTTGTTACTCAACTGAAGAGCCAGCATGGTACCTATTTATGTACTTGCGCTTTTACATGTTTTCAAACTGCTAGGTTGGCAGAAGCTGGGACTAGTGATGGGAACTCACTCCCGCACAATGCTTGGGCCTTGAACTGACAACCTGCCAATCTTACAATCACTAGAGTCAGTATCTTAACCACTGAGCCACCGTCCAGTGTGCAGGACATTCCTATTCACACACTTCTCATAATATATCAGAGGAGGAGAGGGACTGTTCTGCTAGCCTTGCCAACACCACAGGCATAAATTAGCCTTGCTTTCAATATCGGTACATTGAACACAGTTATTTGAAGAGCAATGCCTACCTATGATTAGCTGCTCACATCTAGGGGTTCCATCCATACAATACAAGTCCCAGTTGCATAAGACCCCTCCACTTGAGCAGCTGAAAGCACCATCATTAACCTGTTGTCTAGCCCATGAGTGTGAGGTCGAGGCAGAGCAGGAATGTGCTCTACATGCCCCCTAATGTACACATTCCCTATACATGTGTAAAATGTCTAGTTTTATAATTAGGGAAGACATAAACTGCTTGGGCACCTGAGTTTCCAACAATTTCCTATTAATATTAAAGTCTGGCTTGAATTTAAATCTGGCCTTTCACTATTAAGCATGGCATCAAAAATCATGCTCTCCATACCAAAAACTAAACCCAGGGACCAAAAGAAGTCATGATAGTCTCTTTATGTAATGCTAGACCATGCTTTAGCGCTACATTAAAGACCACAGGAACAAAACTGGGCTAATGTACTTTTCACTTCCATGATTACCTCCCATGCAGCTAGGAAAGGAATTGAACAAGTATTTGTAGTTAATTTGTATTATTTATGGCCTGTCATTCATTATGTATGAAACAAAGGATACTCTAGTAAACAAACCGTCTAAAAACAAGATTTTAAGTTCGCTCATTTAGCCATTGTCCAGAGTCATGTAGTAATAAATCATGGCTTAGCATTATATGTCAGTATGGCCTATGTACAGATATATTCTATACACATTCAAACCAATGCCAGCCCTACCACCTGAGCAAAACCAAGACAAAGTTGAGAGGGTGTCATTTAAGAGGCTGTCCAAGCCTTGTCTCCACAAGGTGGATTCTCACATATACATACATAAATGAATCATACTAATGACCTGAATTCAGAATTTTAACAACTGTTCAAATTCTGCTCAATAGTGTAAGTTATTATCAAGTTACTGTAAACGTATTAGCCATGCTAATGCTGGGAAAAATCTAGGTATTGAACCACATTACCTTGGTAGCAGTGCCATGAAGTTTTTTCTTCTGTATTCTCCAAATTTGATGACACATACTCTTCTTCTACAAGACGAACTTTGGTTATCTCCAAGTGTTTCTGCGTGTCCTCCAGTTCTTTTTCCTTTGTCTGTAGGTCTATTTGGCACCTTTCCATTTCACTTTTTTGAACTGTGAATAACTCCGTGACCTTTATTAAAGATAATCCAAAACAGTCAAAATGTATTTTAAAAATAATATTAATATAAATTAGAGTAATACCAAAAGTATGATCTTGATCACAAAGGTTTTTTCCCCCTATTTGGCAGAGTGAGGCAAGCTCCCAAAAGTGACTGATAACTTAAAAAGCAAAGATACAAAATGTAGTCAGTGTTGTTGCTTAAAAAAAAAAGCTAAACATCTGTTATAAGGTATGTGCTTTTCCAATACCTAATAAAAAAGCAAAGACATTTAATCTTCGGACTTCTTTAAGCCAGATTTCACTAGCATAATTTTAAACAGAGTTTACAGTCAACACCAATGAAATAGCTTGGCCACAAGAAGCCATGTAAGACAATACTGATACCATTAGCTACTTCAGTTATTTATTTTTAAAACAACACTCTGAACAGACATAAACTTTAGCATTTTCAGTTGATGGGAAGAGACACACACTCTTCTCCTAATTGATGATCTTTGTAGAAAAAAACTATACTCTTGTAAATGAGGTGCTGGAGTAGCAGAAAAGCTTATCTGCCTGAATAGCATGTATACAGGGCTCCACACACACACCCTTGCCAGGTGGTAAACAAAATGCACCCCTTCTTTGAGTTTTCTGTGCATTGAGAAAAATATGAAGGAAGAATTGGTGGTGGCTTTGCTGAACAAGCGCAAGAGGCTAGTCTGCTTCTACCTTCTACAAAAACATAGTACCAGTCCATTTTGTCATCTTTCCTTCCACCATGCTTGTGAAAGTATTGGGAAAGCATTTTCCTTCTCCCCTGAAGCTCTATCCAAGATGGTACAATACAATGTCTTCTCTAAAGCCATCACAAAGACATCTCCCTTCCTGAAGAGTTCTGTAATTAAGGTACAACATAGGAGCTTTACATATCACTGGCAAACGTGGTGAAGGCATTTGTGGTGGTATCAAGAATCTGGTAAGAGAGAAAAGCCACCATGTACTGACCATGTTCATAAGCTAACAGCTACAGTTTAATGCTATTAAATGGAACTGCAGGTTTCTGCATCTCCCTTTTTCTGGCACGATGAATGGATGAGGAGTATTCACCCTTGTTGCTCACCAACCATTTTTATCACGGTACACTGGGATCCATTTTGTCCAGAGAAGCAGGATTGAAAGCCATTATGAAGCTAAATTATATTACTACATCATAGTTAAAATAAATTAGAGTTTAGCTGAGCTATGAACATAGACAACCCACATCTCACTTGAAAATGGAAGCAAATGCTTTTAGTTAAGAATTTATATTTATCTGCTACATTAGCTTCAGCAGACAATATCATAAGAATAATTTAATAAGAAAACATCACTTTGACTCCAACCAGTCAAGTAAATAAAATAACATTATTTTCCTTTTCCTACTTGGACTACATCCCAGTATGTACTAAATAATGTTAGCTACCTTTCAGGTCATCCTTCCAATATCTCACTTTCAGCCTGAAAAATTTTGGAAATGAAACATAACATTACACTTTCCTTATTTTTCTGAAAAGCAGCTGGAAAAAAAATAAGATAACAACAACTGGGTTAACTTACTCTTTTCAGATTTTCCTCCATCGCTGCAATTTTATCAACATACTCTGCAATTTGTTCCTCCTGAACTGTCAGCTTCCCATGAAGAGCACTTTAAAATACACACATAGTGAACAGTGAATAAATTAACTTTTCCCTTCAAAGCAATATTTGTAAAGAGTAAAGCAAAAAAACTAGCTACCTTATTTTACAATAAGATTTTCTATTTTGTTTCCACCAAAGTATGCTTAAGTTTCTCATATTGCTAGCTACATTTTTGTTTAAACCTTATCTGTAGACAATTTACACTGAAGTTAATCAAAAGTACAACATGGTCTATAATGTAGGTCTTACAAAGACAAAGAAATGTTTTCCACTTATGCCAGCTTTCCTATATAGGAATGTTACCTAGACAGCTCATTAAACAAAGTCAAGTGGTACCTTCTGCAAAACAGTGCAGTATATAAACTGCAATCTCCTACAATCTATAAGGAGTTTAGAGGCCAACCCACCCTCCCCCCTTTCCAAGAGACATTCTGCATTCTGTGGCTGTAAATCCAGTTATTATTTTAAAAAAACAAAACCAAAATATTTTTCATCCTTTTGTGTGTCTTAGGTTTCAAACAAGCACTGGGATACCTGTTCTGTCTTTCTCAGACACCCTGTTTTACCATACATCCTGTCTACCATGAGGAAGCAGAGGCAAATGAAAGTTGCAGTAAGATCTTCCAGTTTATCACCTCTTATCAGGAGCACTCTTGTTTAGAGTTCCAGACAGCCAGGCTCACTTCCAGAACCCTGTATACCACTCCCTCCTCTTGGATTTCTGCCTTTTTTCCAACTGACATTCAACATTCCAAAATTACTGAAAATGCCACATTGGTTACTTACAGTGAAGGCGCATTCTAGATTGTTGAGAGGAGTAATCTGCAAAACCTGGGTTTCTCCCATCACCACCCAAAGACAGGTAGGAAGAAAAAAGATCTTGCAATAGCCAATGCAAAAATGTAGTTAACTCCTCCCTGCTCAGCCATCTCACTTACTACCCAAAGAACTCAAGAGAATAGCAGAACTAGAAAGAGGAAAACGCCAAACCATCACACCCCATATCAAAACCTGAACAGTCATGACAAGAGGAGTAATTCCTCCACTCAATAACCCAGAATACACCTTCATACTGGCATTCTTTGTGTTGGCAAGAGGAGGAATCCACACAACTTAGGACATACCCAAGCTCTGAATACCTCTAAGGAGGGTAGGACTGTTTGGTAGTCCCTGATCACATCCCACAGCACCCTTCCTCCAAAGATGGTACTGTATCCGCTGACCTGAGCATGCCAATCTTGTAATGATGAATGAAACAAGCAGGCTGACCTACAAATGTCATTAATCAAAGCATTTGAGGAAAAAACTGCAGAAGCAGTGGCTACTTTGGTTAAACATGACATCATATTACCAGAGCGAGGCAGTTTACCCGTTGCATGCCATCAGGATGCATGCCTTGAACGTTGGGCAGACATGATGAACTATTTAAAGCTAAATTGGAGTAAGATTTAGAAGTAAATATTACTATGAAATATGATGAAATACTAGGACCTTAATAAGTAGTAATTATCAAGATCCAGTAACAGGTAAATCAATGTTAAACTACAGTGTGCCTGCGTCATATGCAGCTTCCAGCGTACCTTGGAAGCCGTGCTGGGGGAAAAGCCTCACGCCCCCCGGAAGAAGTAATGGGGCGCACTCCTGTGGTGCATGCACCATGGTGGACACAATCCCCATTATTTCTAATGGGACTCGAGCGTATGTGTTTTTTCTTTTATGCACGGGGGTGGGGTGGGGTGGTGGAACAGATCCCCCACATAAGAGAAGGGCCCACTGTATTAATAGCTAAAAAGGGATAAAATCAAGGAAGTAGATAAAGTTTTTCCTCAATTAGTAAAAGTGATTGCATATTATACATAATTATACAGAATAGCCAAAAACTACAGTTAGAAAGTTATCTTATCTTTGTTACTGTCTATGTTTTTGTAAGGGCTGTGGTTGTTTCTGTTGTTGGTGTGTGTTTGATTTATTAATAATAAAATCACCATGCTAGGGAGAGTCTGACCTGAAGAGAAAGTTGCAGCAAAAAGTGCTTGTGCTGTGAAGTTAGAGACTGCTGTGGCTGTAGGAATTCCTGGAGTGGAATCTGGCCCATGGCATGATTTGGACCACTGAAACCATAAGATTTAGAAGTCTGGCTAAGCACATTAGATACAATGACCTTGTATCTAATTGGACCACCTTAGCCTCTGTCATAAAACTGCACTGCCTTTCTTCTGAAATGAAAATCTCGGCCCTGGGTGTGTTGATCAGGACTGAGACCAAGCCAACTGGCTTTTATTGGAGTTCACCAAAAAGGCTTGAGGCTGTAAACAATCCATGGTCACTTTGAGTTCCTGAAAGGATGAGGCTGTCAGTAGAAAATTGCCCAGTTATGAATAAGTATAAGCCCTACAGTTTTGGGTGTGCTACTAGGGTAAAGACTTTTAGGGCAGAGCCCAGCCTGAAGAGCAAAGCATGAAACTGAAAAAAATGGTGACTGAAGGCAAACCTGAGGAATCCTGGTGATAGGAATCTGCAAGGTCCGTAGAAACCAGAAAGATCCTCCCAAATGGGTGACAGCATTGAAGCACAACACAGGAGTTTTTGTGCTTCCAGTCTGGAATTTACCTGATATCCTCTCTCCTTTTCAGAATTGTAAAGATGAAAAAACTCCAGAAAAATGTCCCAAGGGAGGAACCTGTTCTGTAGCCTTGATGTGGAAGAGATGCCTGATGGCCTGAACACAGATATACATTTACTGACTGCCCTTCGGAACTGGAAAAGACAGAACCTGCAGGAATTTGATTCCACTGGCAGGGGAAAAGGAGGATAAGATCCACATGTTTATGGGTGTCGGAGTGCAGATATCCCAAAAGGGGAGGAGTCTGCTCCCTACTGAAAGAACCTCAACATCAGAACTGCTGTTTGCCTCAGTTCTTGGGGCTTGAAACTCTCCTTATGATGTGGGGTGGGGGGGGGAGTGATAGAAGACTGACGGAAGGACAACCTGAAGGAACTAAAGACCTTGATTTGCCAAAACCCCATGAGGAATGAAAGGAAAACAACTCAAAATTTATCTTAGGTGGACTTCCTGTCTGCTTTTTTAGACATAATAGTATATCATTGCCTGCTTTTTTCCCCTAGTCTTCACTAGGATATTTTTCAAGGCATCCTCCCCAAATGAAGACTGCTATGGAAATATTTGCCCTAGAATGTGCATCCACCTCCCGCGTTTAAGCCAGGTGGAATGTCTGGCCACAGTGATACCCAGGAACTGCAATCCATTTACCAAGTGGATGTCATAAAAGCTGAAAATATGGAAAACACTCAAACTTTCCAATCTGGGCAGAATTGCTTTAGCCAAAATGTTCTTTCTCTGTCGCCTGTTTTTCTTCTTCCAAAATATTCCATTGACCCCCTCCACTTCCAGATTTACAAAATGGCAGTCAGCAATTAACCTATTTATTTTAAATAAAAAAAGACCTAGGTTCTCCAAACATGTCAGACACACTGCCTCCAACTATGGTGGACTGGCAGTCCCAGATATTGAAGTTTACTTTCATGCCTTCCAATTAAGCCAAATTATACAACTGATCAAGGATAATGATTCCACGAAATGGGTTAACCATCCTGCTATCAAAAATGGTCTCCCAATGAGCTGCTGGAGGGTGCAATGACACTAACTCCTATATCCATATGTGGGTTGAATGCCCCAAGATACAGGTGTTTTGGCACCTAATTACATGCCAAACCCTGTACTTTTGTCCAGCCCTGATTTTACTCAGTATTTACGATAGAAAACTGATTGTTTTTTTATCACAGCTGCAAGACCTGAGGTGGCTCAATGTTGGAAACATTGGGATCTGTCAATTGAAGGTTGGTGCGAAAAGGTATGGAAGCTGTGGTTAATAGAAAAACTGTCCACTACAATGAGACTTTGTAATGGACACTCAAAGCAGGACACTTTTTTATGAAGATTGGAGGCTCTTTACTGAATTTTTAAATGAACCTTCATACCACCCTCAGCCTCTGGACTCTCGCAACAACCTCTGAGTAACATCACATCCTGTGGTTATTGTTCTACTTGTTGTTATAATGCACTGTAATGTTTGACTACCTTATAAAGACTTGAAAATAATTTAAAAAAAAGGGGGGGGGGAGATCACAATACTTACTCATAGTTTTCAACAGAAATGTAGACACCATTTTTCTCTCGTGCTGCAGTAAGATCTCTTTTTAAGCGTTCAATCTCTTCTGTATATTCCTGTTAAAATATCAACAGCCTTGGAATGTAACTGATACATTTGCAAACACAATCCAATAACGTGAACTATAAATAACTGAAATTAGATACCAGCTGCAATGCAGCAGGTAAGATTTAATTTGTGTTTAATTTAAGTATACTCAACCTTGATGAGTGCCCGTTTTGTGAGCTTCTGATTCACTTCAGGCTTATTCATGATATTCTTTGCTCTATGAGCATAATCAAGAGTACTCAGAGTTTCCTGTTGCACAAGAGAAGGGAAAGTGAGCAGTGAGCAGGTTTTTTTTTTACTGTTTCTGCACTTCTATACAAATATGCAACTGTGCCCATTAAAAAGAATCCACCACCAATATTTATTTCAGAAAGGAGGGCTTGCATTTCCATACTAAGAACCCAATCTGTAGTGCACTAAGCTAACCTTAGTGTACCCCACTCTCACCAACAGCCAGGACTACAACCTAACTTAACTGATAACACTGAAATCCTCCTAACAGTAATGGTGCAGTCACATCACTGCTGGGCAAAAGGCAGCAGCTATGCAGAGAGGAGATACTGAGCATGAAGGAGAGACAAAGCTGGCAGCAGCACCCACAGAAAGCAGCTCTGACCTGCCTACTTCTAAGTGCCTGACTTTAGGGGTTGGAAGGGGTCCTCAGAAATGAAGTATTTGAGGAGGGATGGCTTTTACAACTGTCTGTATCAAAGGAAAGGTGATTGATTTGACCATACCTCCCATAGTGCCTTGGATCTGAGGCCAAATCTGAGTCTGCTGCTCAATTAAAGGAAGGATTATCTTTTAAGGAGTTTTTAAAAAATGTTCTAACTACCTCATTAACAACTGCAATCCTACCAGCATTCCATTTCTATTTACTACCACTACAAACCTTCAGCCAATCTTACAACATTGGTTTCTAGCATGCATCTCGCTATCTCCTGCAATAATTAACAGTCAGCCTCCAACCATGAAGAAATGGTCATAAGGCCCTCCAGTTGCTAGAATAAATGTAACTTTGAAGCTGAGTGCCTCTGAATTAATCAGCTGTTTGAAGATAGGCATCTTACCTCAAGATTGATTGATGCCGGGGAAACTGTTGCAATGATGCATGTTTTTGTGCGTCCTCCCAGCGAGTCCTGAAGAATTCTAGTGAGCTTAGATTCTCTGTAAGGAATATGCGGAGCTCTTTCTACAAGTGCAGTAATGACTCTTCCCAGAGTCAAAAGGGACTGGTTGATATTTCCAGCTTCACGAGCTCTTTTGTCAACGGCTCCAGAACGACCAATGTTTTCACTTCCTGCCAGATCAACCTATGTACAAAGAATGCTATTACCTCAGTAAGCTGCTATAATCACTGATGAGTTGTGATACTGATATCTAAAAATCAAAGTCTGGATATAGTAAAAGAGCCCCTAAGCATATGCTGTGATATTTTCCTTTTCTACGTAGTAAGTGCAATCCCTTTTCTCTCAGTAAAGAACAGGGTTCATAGCAAGGTATATAATATAGAAAGACAGTCCTCCAAATGTTATTGGACTGCAAATTCAACTCCTATCATCTCTTAAGACGGCTTGTACTGATGAGAACTGCAGCTCAGTATCTTAGCGAATGCATAGTGCCAGTCCAGGCTTACAAAATCAACATTATAACTCTGAATCCCTGCGCATCTTTCTTTGAGAGACCTATGGAGAAGGTGGGGTAGGAAATAGTGTCACACGCAGTCCTTAAGGAATCCAGTGCAGTCCTTGAGACCCCACCCCCACCCCATTCTCCCCAAAGACCCCAGCACTCACCCAAGAAAACATTTTGGTAACCTCCCAGGCTTTTCAGCTAGAAAAAAAACCTTGTCAAAATGCTTTAAAAGGTCTTGATATATTGTTGAGAGGATCCTACCTTCCAACAGTCATACCTCCCTTGCAAAGGGATGATACAATATTACTTCAAGTCCTCTAAAATCATGACTGCAACAACATGATACCATCCTCTAGAACAGGCTGAAATAATGCCATGAAGCCTGCTTAATTCTGGAGCGTATGCATTCCAAAGTAACACATTTTAACTGAGAACTGAGCAAAAACTTCATCAAAGCTGTGGCAGGTGAGGAACAAAAAAGCTGAGCAATAAGACCAAAGCCAGACACTGAAATCTGTGACAGATAGTTTTAGTGGAGAGTTTAAGAAACAGCAAATTGTGTCAGTATTCTTAATCTTAAAAGGACCACCTCACAGTTATGGAACACTGAGACTCAAATATATACAACTTTCTCAATCAATTTTGCACAGGATTGCTTGAGAGCACATCCTCACCTTTGCCACCACTAAGAAATGATTATGTGTTTTATGGAGCTATTCAGTAACTATACATTTAATAACAGAGTTACTGTGAAAAACAAAATGTTACTGTCACCACCATGCTGGAAATTATTACCACAACAGCAGCAGCAACTACAAGACAACTCCTGTCTGTGAAATACCGGAGGTGAAGAGATAGTAGCAAGATAACCTCAAGGATTTGTGGCAGCTGTGGGAAAACCCTACAATAGAAGTACTTTTCCCTCAAAATAGTAATGAGCAATGGTAGCCTGTATTTTCTTATCACACTTAAAAATAAAGAGAAGGGCAATCAATACCACGCTCCCTCAGCCTACTAATCAGATCTGAAGTGTTCCAGGAAGAAGAAACTTTTGTCAACGGCACTTGAAGCAGGAACACAGATTTCCTCCCTCCCAAATCCAGTTTTTTCTGGGAGTTTAATTTAGCTGCTGTAATACAATATATGTCCCTTTACAAGCTAATCCCAGGGCCATTTAGAAATGAGGTTTCACCTAACATGTTTTTAGTGTTTTAATCAACACTTTGTATACAATCCTATACTGCCTTTTGTTACTCCTATACATAATCTTCATTTGTGTGACCTTATGTACTGATACTCACCAAGTTTAGCTTCCCAATTTTAACAAGCTCTTCTCCATCTGTTGTTGTTTCTTTCATGTGTAATGTGACAGAGAACACTGAATGAGATCGACTGCAAAATAAGTTAGCAACTTTAGATAAATACTAGTGAATATTTAAAAACATAACTGATTAACATTCATTTTCATCAAGCCAATACATAGTAATGATTAAATTGGCCAATTTTGGGGGTGAGAAAACTCCTGTTTTCAGTTCCTTAACCGAACAAGGAAAATCAGTTGAAATTCTTAAGGCTACATTGCTAGTTTCTAACAGAAGACATGCTGAACACTCGTATAAGGTGCAATATTCTTAGAAGCCAATACAGGTTGAGTATACTTTATCTAGAATTCTGAAATCCTGCAGTGGGCCCTTCCTATATGCAGGGGTTTGGTTCCAAGGCCCGCGATGGATGGGGAAAAGTATGGAAGCACAAGCGCATATACATCAATGGGTTGGGACATACACACATCCACATTCATGCAGCTGAGTGCACATGCCACCATTAACTAATATGGGGTTGGGCAATCCACAGGAGTACCAATGCGTGGGTGGCTTCCCTGCTGATACAGGGAAATCTGAAATTTTTTGAGCTGCAACACAAGTACCATAGTACATACTTGTACTGTATTTGCGAGGCTGGAGAGCAATGTGGCTGGGAGAGATGCAAGGATGTGTAAAATGATGGGAATCCACACCTCCCATAATTTCATAGATCCTCAGTCTCTCTCTCTCTCTCTCTCTCTCTCTCTCTCTCTCTCTGCAAATACAGGAATTACAAAATCCAAAAATAAAATAAAGTAATATTAAATTTAAAAATCCTGAATATGGAACACCTGGTCTCAAGCATTTTGAATAAGAGTACTCAACCTGTAATTCAGATAAGTACACAGGGAGGGTCTTGGCCAATGGTGATGCTGTTGCTGATGGGAATTGTAGTTCAAAACATCTGAAAAGCACTGGTTTGGGGAAAGTTGGTATATACAGTCCACCCACGGCATCCGCAGGGCTTGCCATCCGCGGACTTGAACTCACACGGATGGCAAGCCCGGCTGGAAAAAATGGTGCATGTCACCATTAAAATCAACAGAACTTGAGGTCCCCATGGTTTTTTCAATACTGGGGGGGGAGTGTCCTGAAAGGATCCCCTGTGTATAACAAGGGCCCACTGTAATTTACAAACATACTGATATCTCCCCTTCTTGAAGGTTTACTTGTTAAGATTTTTTCCTTGTCATAATCAGCAACAACATTAAGCAAGTAAGGTGCATCTTATTAAGAACAAAAAACAGTTCTTACCTAGAGTACTGGTTCATGTAAGTAGCTGCAGTAGTTCTTTTTGCTGCTCCCCTTTCCAAGATTTGATAGACTTCATCCTTGTTATGTACGGTTATTTCTTCCAAACCCTTGATTATTACACCTCTCTATAAAAACAAAATGCAAAGTTACGTATTCCATTCAGTATCCATAGTCCATAAAGGAGAAACAGTTATCATTACTTTTTTACCTTATTACGTGGATCATCAAACATTTGCAGCTTTTCCCCAACATCTGATGATGGATTCAAAAGATCAAAGAGTTCTTCATTGTATATTTCCAACAAAGATACTTTAACAGAAAATTCTGTACCATTTTCTGCAAGCTTTTCAAATATTTGATGAAGTGTACGTGGAATAACACCAGCAAGTGGATCCTACAATAAGAATGCAGAAAAACAAGCTCTTTAGCATCTAGAAATTTAACTTTAGAATGTTAATAAGACATGTATGTACAACAACCTTTAAGATATTAAAATCAATGATAAAAGCCACTTCATGTTGTTTTATGTTAGATGCACTGAGATTTAGATTGGTTTTCTAGATAATAAACTCTACTAGACTGCCTCTACAGAATACATATACGGAGATTCTCTTTTGCATAAGGCAACCTTCTGTAAGCTGCTTCCACCATCCCAGCCAACATAATCTTTGGACACTTTTGTCCAGCATGCCTGCAGGGATAAGAATGAGGAATAATGGTGTACAGTCATTAAAACATAAAACATATTTTACCTCTTCCCATGTATATTCTTCATTAGGTGATCTCTCTCCTTCCATAGTGAAGGTCTTTCCA
This sequence comes from Sceloporus undulatus, assembly GCF_019175285.1. Classification (NCBI taxonomy): domain Eukaryota; kingdom Metazoa; phylum Chordata; class Lepidosauria; order Squamata; family Phrynosomatidae; genus Sceloporus; species Sceloporus undulatus. The sequence goes on from NC_056524.1 coordinate 181,545,778, forward strand.
GTACCAGTTTGACCATAACTGTGCAAAGGAATTTATAATGTTAGGTTAAAGAATATATTTTGCATGTAAAAGAAGAAATAAAAATATACGGTAATACTCACGCAAATACAGTACAGTTATAGCCCATAAGTACTTCATCCAAGATGGGACAGACAACACTGCGGTACACATCAATTTGTTTTGCTTGAGCTCCAAAAACCTATTGTGTTAGATAAAAGACATTATTACCACACTGTGAAGGAGGTATGAAACAGGAACTCAGTCTTAATTCCCACATAACTGGAGACCCCTATCTGTAGGTTTGTCACAGCCAGCCATGTTAACATCCTAGAACTGTAAGATCTGGAAGAGACCAAAAGGGCCATCCAGTCCAACCCCCTGCCATGCAGGAATGCACCATCAAAGCACTCCCAACAGAGGGCTATCCAGTCTCTGTTTAAAAGCCTCCAAAGGAGACTCCACTATACTCTGAGGCAGCATATTCCACTATTGAACAGCTATGACTGTCAGGAAATTCTTCCTAAGCTGAGGCTAAATACTTAAATAATGTATAGACTTGGTTCATATTGGGTGATTCTTTTTGAATCACCCTGTACTTATGCAGAAAAACATCCTTTATTCTATATGAAGAACAGGATGATGTATATGCCAAAAAATCCAAGATATGAGCACAGCCAACTTCATACTAGCAGAATTTTGCAAAGGGACATTTCTGTTTAAGTATCTCAAGCACGAAACAGACAGACAGGAAAGAGTGGCTTCTGGCTGCTTTGGGGACAGGGTGTTTATACAATGCACACCCCGAAAGCAGCTGGAAGCTGCACAGAAAGCACCCCAACCCAGAAAAGCCGGCACAAAAAGAAGTGGTGAAAAGCAGCTCCTGCTAATGGCCAGGCTCAGGACTACGGTGGCAGTGTGTGGCCGCCACAGTCGCCACAGTCTCGGAGTGACCTGTCTCTTCGGGCCTCAGTTTCAGAAACTGTAAGGAAGTTTTAAAATTAAAATAGGAAAAACCATCTATGGCTTTACTACCAGAACCCAAAACTCTATGATGGTGTTGGTGGAACATCTGAGGCTTTGCAGCAAGTTAAGAGACTAGTTTAGTTATATGTGTTCTGATGGATAAGCAATTCCAAAGCACATTCCATTTTGTTATTTTTTGCAGTGAAGTTATGGGCCCTTAGCAGAAGGGCTTAGAAAATTCATCAGGTAGGTAAACAAATGAGGATCTGTTGGGCTGTCTAACCTGAGTGGTGGCAGCTCATCATTTTTAGGAGGAACATTTGTAAAGGAGCTGGCACAGTACAGTGGTTTCGATATTAGACTGTGAATCAGGAGACCAGGGTTTAGTTCTCGGCTTGGCCATGGAAACCCTCTGGTTGACCTTGAGCAAGTCACACTTATTCAGTTTCAGAGGAAGACAATGGCAAACCTGCTCTGAACAAATCTTGCCAAGAAAACTCCATGATAGGTTCACCATAAGTCAGAAATGACTTGAAGGCACAGAAGATTACTTGTAAAAAAGAGAACTTCCAGTGGGAAAGTCACCTCCTCCCCAAGATATTTAATAGTAGCTTACAGACCTGAGGTGTGTATATCTAACATCAAACCTAGTTTGCCATTCTATCTAAACCTACTGTTTTTCAGCTCCAATAGCAAGACATTTTGGCAACAAATCTTCAAAGTCTCGGGTAGATGTCTTTTCCAGGACCTGCTACCTGACCATTTAAAATGGAGATGCCAGGGTTTGAATTCAGAATCTTGCTTAAGCAAAGCATTTCTTCTACTGCTGAGATATTATACAGTGGTACCCCGGGATATGAATTGACCGCGTTACGAAATTTCCGGGTTACGAAAAAATTAGATTGGAAAAAACTGTTCCGGGTTACGATGTTTTTTTCGGGTTACGAATTTTTTTTGGCGCGAAATTCAAACGCGCGGCTTTCCAGCGCTAACGGAAAGCCCTTTTCGGGTTGCGAAACTACTCGGGTTACGAACGGAGCGGCGGAACGAATTAAATTCGTAACCCGAGGGAGCACTGTACTTCTCCTAAACAATCAGAATTGATAAGGTGACTATGGTCCAAAACACACTGTAGAAATAACCCATAAGTTGAGACCGCTTTAACTGCCCTGTCTCAGTGCTAGGGAATCCTGGGAATTGTAGTTTATTGGGGCACCAGAAAATGCTAAATGTCTCACAAAACTACAGTTCCCAGAATTCCCTAGCATTCAGTTAGAGCATTTAAAGCGGTCTCAAACTGGATTATTTCTGCAGTGTGTTTTGGACCGAAGACGTGTTAAAAAACTAGTAGCAATACTTACCATGTCAAACGTGTATGTCTTCCTTGATGTTTTATCAGTCACACCTCCAGTGCGAACAGTAATTTCTTTCCTTGCATGTTCACAGTCTATTACAGCATAGGAATTTGCTTTCCGTTCAGATGCATTGAAAGGCCTTAAGAAACAGAGAACACAAGAATCACAACATATATTAGTCTAATTTTGACTGAGCATGAGACAAGTATGTTGGACACCTTTGCTTTTGTAATGCCAGGCTCAACTGGCATTCACCATAATGCTGTTGTCTCCCTTTAGCAACATACTGAGAATAGCATTCCTACAAATGAAATTGCAGGAGACTGCATAGAACAAGCAATTTCCCAAGACAGCCTTTCCTGAACACCCTGACGGTGGATTTCTCCAAAAGTGAGGCAGAATTAGACTTCCCTGCTAATGGTGACGGTAAGTCTTCCCTTATGGCTGCTATGCCTATGGCTCTTTTCCTTCTGCTGCTCTGCCACCGATCTTAGTGTAGTGCATTGTTAGCATTCCAGCATATGTTATTTGTATTATAGACAATTGGCAGTTCCTTGATACTGGCAGTTTTCTAAGTCCACCTCCCCAAAACACCCCAACTTCAACTCTTCCAAGCATTGCAGAAACAGACTATTTGGAGAAAGCGCCTTCTCTCCCACCAGCAACTTTCATTGCCTTCCATAATCCTGAGTCATCCATCCAAAAATACAATGACTAGCTTATAGGTGTTTGCATAGTACATCACCATGATTCCAGGCAAAATCTTGAATTTAAGTGCCCTCAGCAATATGGGTTATTATTTTAAAGAAAATTGTGAACTTGAGCACATAATTGCATAAAGTTTTACACTGCCTACTACTTCAATTGAGGTCCAATTTAGCATACGTAATAGGGCTAAGTATAACATACTCCAAATTCCACTACCTGCTGCTTACTGTACGGACCAGAAGGTGCTTGTTACACATACATGAGGCATCTTCCCTCTGAACCCCCTCAAGGATGGGACCCAAGTCTAAACATTAAATTAATTTGTTTTGAATAATCTTTATGCACATAGCCTGAAGATAATTTTATACACAATATTTTTAACAATTTTGTGCACGAAGCAAAGTTTGTGCACACTGAACTACCAGAAAGCAAAGGTGCCACAATCTCAGCTACCCGTGTGGACAAGTTTGGATTTTGAAGTACTGGTATTTTAAAATTCCAGATAAGGAATGCTCAACCTGTAATGGATTCAGCAACTGTCTGTTTACTGACACTAGCCAAACTTCAATATGCTTCCTTGTGGTCTCTTCCAACTCCACGATTCTATGATTTCTACCACCAATCCTCTAACATAATAGAAAATTTGGAAGCATTCTGAGTAGTGAAGACTATTTACAGTGAGCACTAGTTACCTCTAATATCTTAGTATCATACATTTCATACATGGAAACAAGAACTGCAAAATGAAAATTGTATGCTGTACTGTTCCATGCACAATGCAGAAGTGATCCAGGAACAGGTTCCTTTACAGAACATGGAGCTGTTTTCTCAGACCATCTCTTTCAAAAGCATTTACAAATAGCCAGAAAAGAATGACTCTCTCTTCACTCCTTTAAGCTTGTCCACAATGTGATCAATGCTTACAGTACTTGAGAGCTTTAGAAGAGTAGGAAAAGAAATAATGAAAAAGTAGGTACTACAAAAGAAAGATGGATTAATTTGGCTTTATTTTAAGCAGAAGAAGAAAGACTAGAAACATAATCTATAGTTATCACTACACCAAACCATCAATAGTAAGAATTATTAACCTTAACGGTTTAAGAAGGAGGAGGGGCCAGCCTGCTAAAGATACCCTCCCCATACCATCTTAAGTAAGGACAGAAACAACTAAATGCAGGCATCTTTCTAACATCTCCAATGTTTCTCCTGTTTGGTGTGTAACATCTTGCCTGATGAAGAAGCCAGTGGAGCTTCAAAGGTTTGCAACAAGTATACTGTGCATTTCGGTTGGCCAATAAAGTTATCACTGTTTGGTGGATTTTTGTTTTAACCATAATGGGTTGTTTTACAGCACAAACCTGTATTTAGTTGAAATCCAACTGTGCAGAGATCCTATGCCTAAATCAATTTGAGTAGGATTTCAGCTTTAAATGATAATCAGCTTTTCCGATACAGACATCTAGATTACAACTTCCTTCCTTGGAGTGGGATGGCTTGCTTTTATGTCTCCTTTCAGGTATTTGCTACCCACTTAAAAACACAGATGCACACTAACAATGGGTTGCCATTGAAACAAACATCTAGGGCTATTTCTGGCCATCAACAGTATCTTGTCAAAGGGTGGTGTAGTGGTTCGTGTGTTGGCTGTTGACTCTGGAGACCAGGGTTCGAATCCCAGCTCAGCCATGGAAACTTACTGGGCAAGTCACACTCTCTCAGCCTCAGAGGATGGCAATGGCAAACCCCCTCTGAGGAAACTTGCCAAGAAAACCCCATGACAGGTTCACCTTAAGGCTGTCATAAGCTGGAAATGACTTCCATCTTTAACAACAATAATAATAAGTATAGAGAGATCTTGTAGCACCTTCAGGTCTCACTGAAAGGAAGATGTTGGCGCAGGAGCTTTCCTAGACCTAAGTCTACTTCCTCAGATGCATTTGGATATATTAATAATAATAATAATAATAATAATAATAATAATAAGTAGAGAGAGATCTTGCAGCACTTAGAGACTCACTGAAAGGAAGAAGGTGGCAGGAGGTACTTTCCTAGACTTCAGTATTATTTCCTCAGATGCATTTGGGTATAATAACAATAATTAATAGTAATAACAATAACAACAACAATATAATTAATAATAAGTAGAGAGAGTTCTTGTAGCACCTTTGAGAATCACTGGAAGAAAAAAGGTGGCAGCAGGAGCTTTCCTAGACTTCAGCCTCCTTCCTCAGAGATATTTGGATATAAAGTATTATTATTATTGTTGTTTATATTGAGAGATCTTGTAGCACCTTGGAGACTCACTGGAAGAAAGAGACTGAAAGCAGTAGCTTTCCTAGACCTTAGTCTCCTTCCTCAGATACATTTGGAAAGAAGAAGGAGAAGAAGAAGGAGAAGAAGAGAGAGAGATCTTGCAGCACCCTTGAGACTCACTAAAAGGAAGAAATTGGCAGCAGGAGCTTCCCTAGACCTGCATCTACTTCCTCAGATGTATTTGGATAAAATAATATTAAGTACATAGAGAGTGATCTTGAGGCACCTTTGAGACTCTAGAAAAAAAGAAAGTGACAGCAGGAGCTTTCCTAAACCCAAGTCTACTTCCTCAGTTGCATTTAGATATTATAACAACAACAACAACAACAACAACAACAACAACAACGTGAAGAGAGAGATCTTGAGGCACTTTTGAGACTCACTGGAAGAAAGGAGATGGCAGCAGGAGATTTCCTAGACATAAATCTATTTCCTCAGATGCTTTTGGATATAACAACAACAACAACTAGAGAGAAATCTTGTGGCACCTTTGAGACTTAGATTTTAACCATTTTAGATTTTAAATGGTGACTTTTTAATGGTATGGAGAGAGAGAGATCTTGAAGCACCCTTGAGACTCACTGGAAGAAAGAAGGTGGCAGCAGGAACTTTCCTAGATTCCCTGCAGATCCTGACTATTATAATTACTATGAAGTTGGCAGCATGAGCTTTCCTAGACCCAACTCTCCTTCCTCAGATGCATTTTGATATATTGTTGTTGTTGTTATTAGAGAGAGATCTTGCAGCACCTTTGAGACTGACTAAAAGGAAGAAGGTGGCAGCAGGAGCTAATAATAATAATGATGACCATAGACCTAAGTCTACTTCCTCAGATGCACTTGGTGGAGTGGGAACACACACACATAAATCTCCCCGCCTCCGCGCAGACTCAGGGCTGGCCTCTCACCTGCATCTGACCACCACCTGGATGTTCTTGCCCTTCTCCTCCTTCTTCCCGCCGCCGCCCAGAGAAGTCATCCTCGGGCCGAACAACCAAGTCCAAGGGTCCGTCTCCTGCTCCTGCTGATGCCTATGCCTCTTTAACGGCCGTCGGGGCCGAGAGGAAGAAGAGCCGCTCCAACCGCCGCCGTCGCTGCTGTTCCGGCGACAAAGAAAGGCGCGCCCAAAAGTACAGCCGCCTTCCTTCCTGCACTACTTTGAACAGCGCGCGCTCCCGCGCCTCAGCCAATCAGCGGAGGGCGAAGGCAGCGGCGCGCGGGGAACCATGGGACTTTTGTTTTTCTTTTCCTGTTATTCCTCCTCCTCCTCCTCTTCTTCCTGATGACGCAAGCGCCTGGAACATAGACTGCAGAAACAGTAGATGTACACTAGCCTCAGGGTGTGAAGAGAAACACACATTCCTGGCTCCCTCCAGGCGCTGGCCTAGTTTGGTTTTGGCCTCAGAGAGTGTAAAAGGAGATATAAGCCAACAGTGGGGAGTTTAGTTTACCTCAGCAAGCCCCCCCCCCACTGTGCGCTTTTAAAGAGATTTTGGACTTCAGCTCCCAGAGTCCCAGGCTATTGGCCAACATGGCTGAGGCTTCTGGGAGTTGAAGTCCCAAATCTCTTAAAGGGCACATTTTGGGGAGCACTGGTTTCAGGATGTGCCCTACATTTTCACCTTTCTGGGGGGACTTCAAAAATGTCCTCCATTTTGGGCATAACTAAGAAGCATGGAACTAATATTCTGTCAGTGTTTTTAGCTTTTTTTTGGTGATGACTCTATGTTTTTCTCAAATGCCCTCTGTTTTGAGGACATCTGGTCAACCTGGGTATGTCAGGGAATAAAGCACAAGGAAGGGCATCTGTGTTCTTTATAGGCCGCATGCACACTGCAGAATTAATCCAGTTTGACACCACTTTAACTGCCGTGGCTCAACGCTATGGAAATTCTGGGATTTGCACAGTGCTTTATAAGCAGAGATCAAATGAAGCCTGCCAAGCGGTGCACAATCCAAAACAGCAACATTACAAGATTAAAAACACCTCTAAAATAATACTAACTACTACTATAAAAGGAAAGACAAAGAAACAACAAATTAACTACAAATCTCAGGATTCCATAGGATGGAGCCATGGCAGCTAAAGCAGCGTCAAACTGCATTAATTCTGCAGTATGGCAGCAGCCCCGCTCTACTGAGCTATTTGTTGTAATCTGAGAAAAACTTCAAAGGGAAAGCTATGGGTGGATGGTTTAGTTTCTGGAAAACAGTGTGTAAAGCCTGAAGAGGCAAACCCTTGCGCTTATGGAAACAGTGATCTTTAATCACCCAGGTGTTGGAATGCAGAATTATCCATGACTCACAGAAAATGGTAAATATCTTTTAGCAGAACAAAGTCAGGAGTAAGCTTTCAAGTTCTGCAGGGTTTTTCATGTGGCTGGATGTTCAGCAAAGGAAGAGGAGCCACAGACAGAGGGAACAGGGCAGGTGAAAAACAAACACCTGCAGAACGATACAGGGTTTTCCATTTTGACATTCCCTTGAGAGCTCCCTCTATCCTGCACTTTCTTCCGACACTCAAAGATATTGCCGTATTAATTTGTAGATTCAGTATGTAAGGTGCTACAAAATCTCTCTACATACTTCCTTATGACATGGCAATGGATTTAGATGGCAGGGTTTGGAGGTGTGACCACCTAAATGCCTTTTGAGGTTTGACAGGCTCTTATGGGCGGATGATGGGAAGCAACAGGTGGTGAAAACCAATATTCACCAGAGAACTGAACGAGCATTTTAAGTCAGACACAATATCTGTCAGGCCAAAGACAGTTCCTCTTGTCCAAAGGAGGATGTGAAAGACAGACAACAGCTATTTAACACCTCTGAAGTTATTTGAGAGAAATAGACTATGGTCATCCCTCCACAGGAGACAGTGTGGTGCAATGGTTTGAGCATTGGACTATGACTCTGGAGACCACGGTTTCAATCCCAGCTCGGCCATGGAGATCCACCTTAAGCAAGTCACACTCTCTCAGCCTCTGAGGATGGCAATGGCAAACCCCCTCTGAAGAAAGTTGCCAAGAAAACCCTGTGATAGAGTCACCTTTGGTTCGCCATAAGTCATAAATGACTTGAAAGCAGACAAAAACAACATCCCTCCACATTTGCAGGACTGACTTTTGCAGATTTTATTATCTCTGGGTTATTTGCGGCCCCCTCTGCTGCTGCCCTTTGCCATTTTTAAATGGGATTGCTAGCCCTGTGAGACTGTGAAATTGCAGCATGATTTGTATCATCCCTATTGAAAACGGCATAGGGCAGTAATGGTGGTATCACCAAGCCCCCCACTTCTGCCTTGAAAAGGAACCCCGCCGCCATAAAGGCATCCATGGTAGATTGATTCTGTGAATTGTACTTTTTGTGTGTGTTAAATATGGATTGTGGGGAGAAGTGGTGTTATTTTCATTTTTTCCACTTTGGCGGGGTCCTCTGCCCCTAACCCCAGTGCATATGGATGGCGGAGTGTACTATAGTTTTCATATACATCATTTCTGTTCCATTGCTGTCTTTGTCCGAATAAGATCTGAAGGTTTTTGAAACCAGACAGAACTCTAGAAGACTTGTTGGTTGGAGCTTAGCAATGGAGAAATGTTCCATGTTATGATCATCAATCTGTTTTCCAAAGCACCTTCACCTCTCAGGGAATGGGAAGTTAGCTGTCCTTGGGCAACCAGCTGTGATATCTTCCTGCAGATTGCAATGTTTGCTCTAACCTTACATTCAGAGGAGGATGAAGAGGATATAAGGGGGATAAGTCTTGTTTGCTTCTTTATTCCCAGTTCCTTATCTGCACAACATTTTGAGACAAAGCCAAGTCAAGATGAATAAAGACAGGAGGTTTAAATGCCTTGCATCCCAAGTCCAGCTGGAAAATACACCCTGTTGTATACTGCCATAATTAGGATGCTCTCCCATTTGAGATAAAAATCATTGCCCCTCTACCAAATCATTTTTGAAAATAACACATAAAGAAAAGGTAACGCAATATGTCAATTATGAATAAAGAAGCAACATTCTGTATCTCAAAATAAATGGCGGATCACTCCAAATTATAAACCTCTATGCCCAGGCCAGACTCCTCTGTGAGATGGCACTCATTTTGTCTAACCTGGATTTTTTTTTCTAGGCACAGGACACTTCAAACATGCCAAACTGTGTCCATTATCACAAAAGTCACCCTTCAGGATAATTAACAGGTTCTGCAGGCCTCAAAACAAGCTGCAGATCACCCCTGCTCAGGCACCCTCACATACAATGAGCATTTCCTCTGTGGCATGCCACTCATTTCCATCCAACATGAAGCTGTTCTAGGCACAGGGCACATTCAAATGTGCCAATCTCTGTACCTTGGTATAGAAATCAGCCAAGGAACCAAATTCAGCCTCATGTAAGAGGACAGTATCTGCAATTCTGTATTTTTATTCCATTCTCTAGCAATCTTACTGCAAAGATTGTTGATGCCAATAAGATCCCTCTGGATGATTGCTGTGTATCTGTGCAGAGGGTGGTCTAATGTGAAGTTTAAACTATACATCTCTATCCCAATGCATCATATTTAATTTAAGAACAGTAGTAATGTGGGCCTAAATAACGTAAAAGCATCAGATCCTGTCTTATCCTGGAAGCTAAACTGAGTCAGCCCTTGTTGGAACTGGATGGGAGACTGCCAATTAATATCAGGTGCCATAGGCTATATTTCAAAGAAAGAAACTGGCAAAACCACCTCTAACTATTCCTTGCCTAAGAAAACCCTGTGCAGTTAATGGGGTTGCCGTAAGTCAACAGACTACTTGAAGGCAGGCAAGTGCGTGCGTGCATGCGTGCGCACACACACAGAGTGATGTGAGCATCACATGCAGTTATGCCATTCAAAGACTTGAAAGAAAGTACACTGTTCTGGACACTTAATGGACAGATTTCCTGGAGTACTGAAGCAGTCAGGTCAGGTCAGGATATAAGTTTGACATGACATCTTCTTTCTCGTAGATGTCTACAGTCTCTTCCTCTTTCAATAGTGTTGGGATTCCTTTTACACACCAGTAGCTTTTTAAGGTTGTGCTTTGTGCATCCGTATTTTAGTTGCACCTCAAAATATCATTAATTTGTTATTTATTACATATGTATATCATACAGGTCATGTAGAGAGTGAGTGACTGACCCAAGGGCAACCAGTGAGCTTCATAGATCTGTGGAAACTAGAACCTTGACCTGAGGTCAGCACACTAAAATCACATGAGTATTGCAAATAATATTGACTTTTGAATATAGAATGACATAAACCATATCAGAAGTGCTTCAGTTTGGGATAGTTTTCTTCACTGGTATTTATTAATCAAATATTTGTGACATACATATCTTGTGCAGCAGGTTATGAATTATACAGAATCAACAACTGGGCGTGTTTATATGTTAATCAAATACTGTAATCATAATGACAAGGTATGCATGTAACTGGTATGTTATTGTGCATTAATTACATTCTTACTTATTAGTTCTCATCTGGATCATACTTCATGAGGATCTGAATCATCCTCAACCCCTAACCTACAGAGATGTGAATAACAAGAGCTAAAATATTTATACTGTATTCTATACACACTTGCATGGTGGTAGTATTTAAAAATTATGGAAATGATGTCTCTCAAACCTCCCCCCTTAAAAAAAAAGTAAGAATTGTGATGATCTTTAATAAAAGAAACAAAATAAAATAAAAAACACATAAAATTATTATTGTTCATCATTGCCTTCTTGACTTCCTAAAATGATTGTCTAACTTCATAAAACTGTTTGACATTTTATATATTATCCTTTATTACATATTGGCATTTCTTCTTTTAAAAAATTATTACATCTATTCTATTCTTGTTAGGCTTGTTCATATTTGTTCTTCAAAAATAATCTCTACATGTCCATTTGAACAATACAGAACAGAATCTCTATGTTCTGTACTGTACTTTTCTAGAGAACATAATCTTTACTTACAGCCCCAACAAGTCTGCTGTTTTTTTTTAAACAGACCACTAATCATGGTGGATGATGTATGTTAACTGCCTTCAAGTCGGCCTTGATTCACAGTGACCCTATGAATGAGACAACTCCAAGAGGTGCTGTCCTCGACAGCCCTGTTGAGGAGTTACAGACTGAGAACCATGGCTTCCTTGATTGGGTCTATCCATCTGTAATATGGTGTTCCTCTTTCCAACTTCCTTCTGCCTTACCAAGCATTATTGTGTGTGTGTGTGTGTGTGTGTATATATATTATAGTATTTATGTCCAAAGTATGACAGTCTCAGTTTAGTCATCTTGGCTTCTAGGGAAACTCCACGATTGATTAGCTCTAGGACCCATTTATTTGTCTTTTTAGCAGTTCATGGTATCCACAGAACTCTTCTCAAACATCACATCTCAAATTAGTTTATTTTCTTCCTATCACCTTTCCTCACTGTCCAGCTCCCACACCCAGACATAATGATGGGATCAAGGACAATCCTCACTTCAGTATTCAGTGAAATGTGTTTGCACTTCAAGATCTTGTCTAGTCAGCTTGGATCAGACTGGATTACTTCTGTTTCTTAGCTGACGACTTGACTGTCTCACTCTCTGATCCTCTCTCCCTATAACTTTGTGAAATGCTGGCTTTCATACTGAGAGTCTGGTTTGCTTCCCAAAGGCAAAATAAGACATGAGAAATTAATGCAATGGTCCTGTGGTTATTATGGCAATCTTTTGTGTCCCCATTTTTTGGGACTAGAATATCAGTTGAGCATTTCCAGTCTGTGGAATATGTTAATATATCCACATATTACCTATGCACAATTACCTTTTACATTAATGGCAGCCCATTTACTTACAGGACACTTTTCTCCATACTTGGACTATAACCCATGGGACCCAGGATAGCTTTTATCTGGATTGCTTGTTGTTCATACTTTAGCTCTGCTCAATAAATTAGTTTCATTGTTAAGTCTCTCCATTACACTTTTATCCCCCTATAAATATTTTTTAATTACACATACTGGCATAGTAGATTGGCTAACTCTTCACTGCAATGCTTCCTCGTATTATGAGATTCAGACATCACATGACGAGCTTCATATCATTTTCTAGTAGGTATCCCCAACAATGTGATATGAAATTCTTGCTTTCAGTATGTAGAACTACCAAACATTTTTTGTCTCCCCATCAGTGAATGAGGGCCATGTTTTTCTATATTTGAAACATACTCTGATTATTTTTTTAATTAAAATTTTATTTTCTAACCATATAAAATATGAAAGATCTGCGTTAATATAAAAATAATATGCTTCTTTACTGGTAGGTGGTCATCAAATTTAGAAAAATGTATTAAAAGCTAATTGTCTTAAAGTGATTGAATACAAATTGAAGAGGTTAGTGATGCCGGTTGTGCATTTCCTAGGGAGAAAGATTATTCTTACATTATAATTGGGGATTAAAATATTTACATTCTTAAATTTGATTTATTCTTAGTTTTGGTGGGGAAAGCTACATCCACATATCATGATAAGAACTGCTGACCTACTTAAATACTAATTGTATCTCTAAATTTAAACCTTCTTTTTCCATTACTGATTATTACATGTCACCACAGCACATTTAATAACCTATGTCTGGCAGATGCTTCAGCATAAACAAAAACCAAATAAAAATAAAAACTAGGAGACACATTGATGTGAAGATAAAAATATAAAATTCAGCTTCCATTTCTCTCTACTTCGTTGTTTAAATAATTACTTTACTTGGTGTGACTAAGAGCATACTACAACATAAAAGACTTCAGAGGAGACATGAAACAATATCCATTAGTAGCCATGTGTGTCAGGTTCCCCCCAAGGTACTATTACATATAAAAAACTGACAGAAGCTTATGAAATGCATAAAAGTGATTAGGAAAGTACATTCTGTTGTCTGAGTCTTTTTAGAAGCCAAGACTTCAGAGGGATTCAATGTACATCCTAGTTAGCATTTGGTGTCTTTACTTTTATACTACAGATGCTCTGGGGCCTGCCCTCCCATCCCCTCCACCTTCAGGCCTTTTTTGTAATGTCATGAAACAAGGAAGAATGGCTATATTCCAGCCTGCCATGAATATCAATAGCTTCCTTGCCAAGTCCAAAATACTAGTTAACATTTTTGGAGCCATACAGAGCCAGTGGCTTGATCTCTGAAGGCAGGTTTCCTCCAGTCTCATCATCTCTATCCTCTAGGTTCTCCAGTCCAAAGCTCCCCATCTACTGAGGCTGACAGATGATACCTCCTTCAGCTACCTCATTTTTTAAGAAGGTTGATCAGTGTTTTAATTTATGGTGCCAACCCTGCTGAACTCTGTCCAGGGACACATATCTACTCTTTGTACTCTTGTGAGGGCTTCCCCTGAGATCCTGAGTGCCAAACTAACCAATCTTCCTTCTTTCCATCCTTCCTTCCTTGGATCTATCTATTTATCACACTTCAACACACCAGGATCACCAAGGCAATGTACACCATGTGTTTCTTTCACTATTTTTTTCTCCTTGGCTTTTAATGTTTAATGTTTAATGCCAACTATGTAATGTACTGTATTTTAACTTAACTTGCCAACTAATTGCTATCCATCCAGGCTTTTCTACATCTGTGGTACATGTGATATATGAGGAGGTTCTCTATACTTTCCCCCTGAGGAGAATAACAATGGGAAGAACAAGTTTTTGAGCAAGCAACTGCAGGTAATAAAAGGAATGAACAATCTTTTCTGACAGTTCCTTCCAGTTCACCTTGGAGATAATGAGGGCCCTGTGAACAAATCCTGTTTACATTTGAAACATGGCTCACCTCACTTAGGTCCAAAACACACTGCAAAAATAATCTAATCTGAGACTGCTTTAACTGCCCTGGCTCAATGCTAGGATATTCTGGGAACTGTAGTTTTGTGAGACATTTAGCCTTCTCTGTCAGAGACCTCTGGTGCCACAATAAATGACATTTCCCAGGATTCCCTAGCATTTAGACAGGGCAGTTAAAGTGGTCTCAAACTGGATTATTTCTGCAGTGTGTTTTGGATCTTAGTAAAGCTACATTGGAAAAAAGTTACCATTTCACTTGAATAGCGAGGTTTTACCCAGATTCTAGCATGCCACCCAGTGCCCATTTGGCCTTTAATTTACCACGGGTTCCAAGTGGCAAACCTGTAAGGTACATTTATTGAGAAGTAGTGATGGCCCATAGTGGTGCTTACATGGTTAATTGAATGGACTATCACATGGGGAAATCAGGGGATTCAAAAGGAATTATCCAGGGAAAGTTGTGCGATCATGGCTAAGATTATCACATGACATCGCGATCAGAAACGGCTTATCCCGGGAATAACCAGGGAATAACCCACAACAAATCATTCACAAGGAAATGGTTTGTGTGATAATCTTCGCTGCAATTGCACAGCTTTCCATGATTTTCCCCAGTGTGATAAAGTCCAATTTCTCGGCAGAGATTTGAACTTTGGTCTCTCAAATCTCCACTGGAAAAATGCTGCCATTTGTGCCCCTGGGCATTGCGGTGATGTGTTTTGTGCACCACACCATTTGGATGCATTGCACAAGACATATCATGGACGTGCACGCCATATGGACGGCACTGCATCAGTATGGAGCCACCTGTACGTACTAGGGTTCGAGAGCATGCGATTACTGTGTGCTCTTGAAACCTAGTATCGGCGGCACCACGCCACATTTAGCCCATCTGTACCGGGCCATAATATGTGTGTGTCAGGGGGAAGCAACAATTAATTGTTGTAACTGCACAGTTACAATGCAAATTAGAGTTATTTGCATAATTATAATAATTTGTATAATATGCAAATTTGATTTCCAGATTTGAGGAAGTATTGGGACCTATATTGGAACCAAAGGTCATTTAGAGGCTGTGCACACAGCCCCGAAGGGACAGGCTCCATCTGCCTTGTTTACAGACAGATCAGGGCCGTGGCCCTGATCTGGCCTTTCCAGGGGGGAAAAACAGTCACAAAAAGTGGCTCCTTTTTTTGTCCTGGAAAGGGTACCATAGCTGCCATGGCGTGGCTTTACAGTGCTCCTTTGGCACTGCGTTGTGTCAGCGACAGAGGAGTGCTGTGACTCTGTGCGCCTTGTGGTGCGGTGTGCAGTGTCACACTGCCCGAGGGGCAGAGCTGGGGTGTGTGTCATGTAGACGCTACGCCCCAACTCTGCTCCCCAGCCAGCCTTTCAGACCAGTCTGTACAGGGCCAAAGTGGTAGAACTTCACCATCAAACTAATTGCTGCACAAATTTCCCCCTCTTCCCTGCTGCTCCCCTAAGTTTTACTATTTAGTTTTGATTACAATGGGAGGAGAATAACATATGATAGCTCATTTAGTGACATGTTATCTTCCACAGTTCTGGGGGCAGAGAAATGAATTCCTGTGGAATTAAGTCTTTTCTCTGATTTGCATGCCAAAGGAACAGCATCTTTTTACCTCTGCTGACAGAGCTATGGCCTGAAAGAGAGGAATGAGCAAGGAAACGATTTGCACAGTAAGACTGTTTCAGAGGGGAAGATCACAAAACATCCTAGGGTCCCTGAGGTGGCCTCACAGACAATAGCATTGCCCCTTAAAATGTGTGCAATGCCACTTGCAAAACAACTTTTATTCATGACTGTTATGCTCTTTCACACAATTAGCCTTAATAATTACTTTGAAGGCTACAATTAAAATTAACAGGAACATTTCTGATTTCTGATTTCTTGCAAAGATTCCTGCCTTTCAGAAACATCCTTAGCTTTTCATTAAGAATTGGTTTTACAGTACATTGGATAGCACTGTATAGTGTTTGCATTTTAAAAACAAAACATTATGTAGCAAAGTAAACACAATTTTCTGCCCAAAAAGGATTTATTTTTGTGACTAGATGTTGGAGACAAATAGAAGGATGATTGCCTTTATGACCTGCACTAATATTTTGAAGAGGTAACAGAAAATTGACCTGGGTGGGCATTTGGTTTCCTTACTACCTAAGTCAGGGGTAGGCAACCTTTTTGAGCCGGGGGCCGGGTTGCTGCCCCTCAGACAACTGGGGGGCCGAAGCTGGGGGGTGGAGTTTCCACCCTCTGGGGGTGGGGCTGCATGCTGGGGGTGGAGCTTCCACTCTCCAGGGGTGGGGCCACATGCTCCGCCCCCGGAGTGATAACAATAATAATAATAGTTCCAAGCATGGAAACTACTACAAAGCATTTCAAAAAAAAAAAGAAGAAAGCATGAAAACTGTCTCAACCCAGAAAGGCACAAGGTGCTGAGTGGGGATTTTGCACACACACACACAACGCCTGTCTCTCACACACACAACCTCCCCCTGTCTCTCACATACACCCTCTCTCACACAACTTGCTCTCTCACACACACAACCCACTTCTCTCTCTCACACACACACACACACACCAAACCCTGTCTAACACACACAACTACCCCCTCTCTCACATACACAACCCACTTCTCTCTGTGTGTGTGTCTCACACATACACACACACAAAACCCATCTCTCTCTCCCACACACACAACCTCCTTCTCTCTCACACAACCCACTCTCTCTCTCACACACAACCCACTTTTATCTCTCTCATACACACATACACATCTCTCTCTCACATACAACCTCCCCTTCTCACACACCCTCTCACACAACCCACTCTCACACACACAACCCACTTCCCCCCCTCTCTCACACACACACACACACACATACACAACTCGTTCTCTCTCTCTCACACACAAAACATACCTCTCTCTCTTACACATACATACACACAACTCCTCTCTCTCTCTCTCTGCCCCTCCTGCGGTAAAATGAGGGGAGGCCCCTCAGAGGCGAGGAAGGAGGCAGGGGACACCCGCCCTGGCATCCTTGCCGGCTCTTTCCCGGCTTCTGAGGGGCCTCCAAGCCCCTCAGAGGCCAGGAAGGAGGCGGGGGACACCCGCGCGCGCATCTTCGCAGGCTCCTTCCCGGCTTCTGAGGGGCCTGCGTGGGAGGCTCAAGGCCCCGCGTGGCTGCGCGAGAGGCCCAAGGCCCCGCGCGCCTGCCCCGTGGGGCCTTTGGCGGCGGCAATCGACGGCAGGACCAAGCAGGGGCTGGTCCCAATGGCTCGGCGGGCCGCATGCGGCCCATGGGCCGTAGGTTGCCTACCCTTGACCTAAGTAAATGAAACTGTTCTTGTCTCATCAATGTCTGATATCTTTAATATACTGGACAAGGATAATTAAACTGATGCTTAACCCAGATAAGACAGAAGTGCTCTTAATAAGGGAAGAAGATTCACAAGATTCACAAAAGATGAAGAACCAAGGTACCTATAGTTGCAGTGAAGCTTTAATGATGAAGCTTCATGGCTCACTCTAATGTATTGTGCCTGAATTCCTCTCTTGAGATGCCAAAACAATGCTCCCCCCCTCAAAAAAAGAATTAACTGGTCTAGCTTCAAGTACCTAGAAGTAGAAAATCCAAAAGACCTGGAAGAACTGCTTGCTCAGAATTATAAATCTGTCACCCACTAGATTAGACTCTGCTATTCAGTGCCAGTCTTTGATCCATCAGCTGCCAGTCCTTGGTTTCCAGCAAGGAAAGAAACAATTGTAGCCAAAAGGCACAAATAGGGTAGCAGTCCCTAAGCACATTGGGGTAAAATAATTGTACCACCCACATCATATAGCTTGGATAAGACAAAACTATAAATGCAGGTCACCTTTCAAATTGACATTTTTGGTAGGATTGCCCTAGTTAAGATATTCGTCATCCCTAAGCTCTTTCTTTTGCTTTTGTTCCAAGTTATCCCAACAAAATATAACACACAAAATGGTAAAAAGGCTTAGGAGTCATTTACAGTCAAAAGGGTGGATCAGATTCTCAAAAACAGCAGAAGACGGTATTGCCATCACCAATATAATACATTATTAAACAGGTTGTACAAATAAACATCATGATGGTGCAGTGCACTGGGTGAGAATGGAAACCTGATGCTTTCCCATAGCTGACAATGTACAGTACTCTCTTTTCTCCCTTTAAGGTGTTTATTTTAAAGAGGAACAAGAGTCATTTTCTCTCTGAATACTTAAGAATGTAATGCTGGGCAAAGGTTTTGGATCCTTCCTTACGCTCATTTCTAATCCACCCATACTTTTACTCTCCAGAAAAATTAAATGAGTGCAAAAATAGAAGAATAAAGGGTTCTAGGGGATTTGTTCCACCGGTAAAGCCATTTTCAAAGGAGCAGGCAACGACCAGGATATAAAGAGCTACGGTTAACTGGTTGTAGAAATCACAAATCCTTTCATTTAGAAGGAACTAGGAAGCAAGAAAAATACAACATGCTCCTGTACCCTCTGTTCTGGCCCTTCCAGAACTGGTAATTGCTTTCTCAAGCACCTTTTTACATGTTCTTCTTGTACAATAATGGTTTGGGAAAACAACCCTTTACTTGGAACTTCCAGCCAGTCAATTAATGGTTGCAAGCTTGGTTCAATCCAAAACTGCACACCTGAAAGAGGATATGTTCAAGGTGCTTCACAGATGACACATTCAGCCCACTAAACTAGCCAAAATTTATAAGGACACTAGCTCACCACCAGTTTGTGATAGAGATTATGGAGAAAGACATCCACTGTCCTACATGTGCCTAGTGTATCCCAAAGCA
>NC_056524.1:181564832-181599636 GCF_019175285.1 Sceloporus undulatus
ATCTTTATGCACATAGCCTGAAATACTTTTATTTACACAATATTTTTTAACACTTTTGTGCATGAAGCAAAGTTTGTGCACACTGAACTACCAGAAAGCAAACGTGCCACAATCTCAGCTACCCGTGTGGACAAGTTTGGATTTTGAAGTACTGGTATTTTAACATTCAGATGCGGGAATGTCAGCTTGTAATGGATTCCGCAAAATGTCGTTTATGACACTAGCCAAACTTCAATATGCTTCCTGTGGTCTCTACAACTCCACAATTCTATGCTTTCTACCACCATCCTCTAACATAATAGAAAATTTGGGAAGCATTCTGAGTAGTGAAGACTATTTCCAGTGAGCACTAGTTACTCTAATCATCTTAGTAATCATACATTCATAATGGAAACCAAGAAAACTGCAAAATGAACATTGTATGCTGTACTGTTCCTGCCACCAAATGCCAGAAGTGATCCAGGAAAAACAGGTTCCTTGTACAGAACATGGAGCTGTTTCTCAGACCCTCTCTTTCAAAAAGCATTTACAAATAGCCAGAAAAGAATGCACTCTTCTTTCATCTTAAGCTGTCAACAATGTGTGTGATCAATGCTTACAGTTACTTGAAAGCTTAGAAGAGTAGGAAAAGAAAAAATGAAAAGTAGGTACTACAAAACAAAGAGGATTAATTTGGCTTTATTTTAAGCCGCAGAGTGAAAGACTAGAAACATCACTTATCGTTCATCACTACACAAACCATCAATCGTAAGAATATTAACCTTAACGGTTTAAGCAGGAGCGAGGGGCCAGCCTGTAAGTACCCTCCCATACCATCTTAAGTAAGGACAGAAACAACTAAAGCAGGCATCTTTTCTAACATCCTCCAATTGTTTCCCTGTTGGTGTGTAAACATCTTGCCTGATGAAGAAGCCAGTGGAGCTTCAAAAGTTTGCCAACAAGTCTTACTGTGCATTTCGGTTGGCCATAAAGTTATCACTGTTTGGTGGATTTTGTTTTAACCATAATGGGTTGTTTTACAGCACAAACCTGTATTTAGTGAAATCCAACTGTGCAGAGATCCTATGCCCTACATCAATTTGAGTAGGATTTCAGCTTTAAAGATTAATCCGCTTTTCCAATAACAGGACATCTTTAAATTACAACTTCTTCCTTGGAGTGGATGGCTTGCTTTTATTCTCCTTTCAGGTACAGTGGTACCCGGATAAGAAGCGCCGGGGTACGAATTTTCCGGGATACGAAAAAACTCCATAGGGATTTATTGCTTCGGCTTACGGGAAGGTTCTTCGGGTTACGAAAAAACGCGGCGCTATTTTCCGCCACCGGAGGGCAGAGAGAGCTATTTTCCATTAGCGCCTATGGAATTCGGCTTACGAAGGTTTTTCGGGTTACGAAATTAACCGCGGGAACGAATTTAAATTTCGGTAACCCGGGGTACCACTGTATTTGCTACCAACTTAACAAACAGATGCCCACACTAACAAATGGGTGCCATTGAAACCAACATCTCGGGCTATTTCTGGCCTCAACAGTATTCTTGTCAAAAGGGTGGTGTCGTTGGTCGTGTTGTTGGCTGTTGACTCTGGAGACCAGTTCGACTCCAGCTCAGCCATGGCAACTTACTGGGCACGTCACCCCTCTCAGCCTCAGAGGAGCAAAATGGCCAAAACCCCCTCGAGGAAACTTGCCAAGAAACCCCATGAACAGGTTCACCTTAAGGCTGTCATAAGCTGTAAATGACTTCCATCTTAACACAATAATAATAAGTATCGAGCGGCTTTTGTAGCACCTCAGGTCTCACTGAAAGGAAGATGTGGCGGCAGGAGCTTTCCTAGACCTACGTCTACTTCCTCAGATGCATTTGGCTATATAATAATATAATAATAATACTATATACTAAGTAGCGAGGATTCTTGCAGCACTTAGAGACTCCCTGAAAGGAAGAAGGTGGCCAGGAGGTACTTTCCTAGAACTTCAGTAATTTCCTCAGATTGCATTGGGTATTCAAAACAAATAATAATAGTAATAACAATCACAACAACCCATATAATTAATAATAAGTAGTAGAGAGGGAGTTTTCTTGTAGCACCTTTGAGAATACTGGAAGAAAAAAAGGTGGCAGCCGGAGCTTTTCCTAGACTTCAGCCTCCTTCCTCCGAGATATTTGGTCTAACGTATTATTCTATTGTTGTTATATTGCGAGATCTGGTAGCCCCTGGAGCCTCACTGAAGAAAGAGACTGAAGGCCCAGTAGCTTTCCTCGAACTTCGTCTCCTTCCTCAGAACATTTGCACGCCGAGGCGACGAAGACGGCGAAGACGCGAGAGATCTTGCCGCACCCTTGGACTCACTAAACGGACGAAATGGCAGCAGGAGCTTCCCTAGACCTGCATCTATCCTCAGATGTATTGGATAAAATACTAATACGTACCTAGCATAGTGATTCTTGAGCCCCTTGAGCCTCTAGAAAAAAGAAAGAAAGTGACGCAGGAGTTTCCTAAACCAAGTCTACCTTCCTCCGTTGCCTTATCTTCTTATAACAACAACAACAACCACCACAACAACACAACCGTGAAGAGAGAGATTTGAGGGCACTTTTGCGACTCCTGGAAGCACGGCAGATGGCAGCCGGAGATTTTCCTAGACCCACTCTATTTTCCTCAGCTGCTTTGGATATTATAACCCACAACAACAACTCGGCGCGACCTCTTTTGGCCCTTGAGATTAGATTTTAACCCTTTTAGGATTTAAATGGTGACTTTTTAATGTATGGAGAGAGCGCGATCTTGACGCACTGCCCCTTTAAGACTCACTGGAAGAAAGAAGGTGCAGCAGGAACTTTCTAGATTCCCTGCAAAGATCCTGGACTATTCTAATTACTATGAAGTGGCCAGCATGAGCTTACTAGACCCAACTCTCCTCCTCTCAGATGCATTTTGATACAGTATATGTTGTTGTTGTTGTTCTTCTTATTATTCGAGAGAGATCTTGCAGCACCTTTGGGACTGACTAAAAGAATGTGGCAGCAGGCGCTTAATAATAATAATAATGGACCATAGACCTACATCTACTTCCTCAGATTGCACTTGGTGGAGAGTGGGAACACCCCACACATCAATCTCCCCCCGCCTCCCGCGCAGGGACTCAGGGCTGGCCTCCACCTGCCATCTGACCACCACCTGGATGTTTTGCCCTTCTCCCTCCTCTTCCCCCCCAGCCGCCCAGAGCAGTCATCCTCGGGCCGAACAAAACCCAAGTCCAAGGCGTCCGTCTCTTTCTGCTGATGCCTCTTTAACGGCCGTCGGGCCGAGGAAGAGAGCCGCCCAACCGCCGCCGTCGTGGCTGTTCCGGCGCACAGAAAGGCGCGCCCAACAGTACAGGCGGCCTTCCTCCTGCACTAATTTGACAGCGCGCGCTCCCGCGCCTCAGCCCTCAGCGGAGGCGAAGGCAGCGGCGCGCGGGAACCATGGGACTTTTGTTTTTCTTTTCCTTTTATTCCTCCTCTCCCTCCTCTTCTCCTGATTACGCAATCTCTGCGAACATAGACTGCCAGAAAACAGTAGATTTACACTAGCCTCAGGGCAGGGGTTGAAAGATAAACACACATCCTGGCTCCCTCCAGGCGCTCGGCCTAGTTTGGTTTTGGCCTCAGAGGAGTGTAAGGAGATATAAGCCAACAGTGGGGAGTTTCGTTTGCTCAGCACCGCCCCCCCCCCAACTGTGCTCTTTAAAGAGTTTTGGACTTCAAGCTCCCAGAGTCCCCCCCCCCGGCTATTGGCCAACATGGCTGAGGCTTCTGGGGAGCTGGAGTCCAAACTTCTCTTAGTGGCACAGTTTGTGCTTTGGACTTCAGCTCCCAGAATCCACACTATTAGCCAAGTGACTGAGGCTTCTGGAAGCGAAGTCCTAAATCTCTTAAAGGGCACCATTTTGGCGGAGCACTGGTTTCAGGATTGTTGTGCCTTACATTTTCACCTTTCTGGGGGGGACTTCAACAATTCCTCCATTTTGGGCATAACTAAGAAGCATGCACAATTTCTGTCAAGTGTTTTAGCTTTATTGGTGATGACCCTATGTTTTTTTCTAAATGCCCTTGTTTTGAGGACATCTGGTCAACCTGGATTATGTCAGGGAATATAAAGCCAAGGAAGGGCATCTGTGTTCTTTATAGGCCGCATGCACACTGCAGAATTTACTCCAGTTGACACCACTTTAACTGCCGTGGCTCAAAGCTATGGAAATTCTGGGATTTTGCACAGGGCTTTATAAGCAGAGATTCAAATGAAGGGCTGCCAAGCGGATGCACAATCCCAAAAACAGCAAACATTAGAAGCTTAAACACACCTGCTAAAATAATACTAACTACTACTATAAAATGGAAAGCCAAAGAAACAAACAAATTAAACTACAAATTCTTCGGATCCATAGGATGGAGCCATGGCAGTTAATCGCAGCATCAAACTGCATTAATTCTGCAGTATGGCAGCACCCCGCTCTACTGAGCTGCTTTTGTTGTACTCGAGAAAAACTTTCAAAAGGGAAGGAAAGCTTATGGGTGGATGGTTTAGTTTTGGAAACAGTGTGTAAAATCTGAAGAGGCAAAAACCCTTGCGTTATGGGAAACAGGATCTTTAATCACCCGGTTTGTTGGAAACGCCGAATTATCCATGACTCACAGAAAATGGTACATATCTTTTAGCCGAACAAACTCAGGAGTAAGGTTTCAAGTTCTGCAGGGTTTTCCTGTGGCTGGATGTTCAGCAAAGGAGAGGAGCCACAGACCAGAGGGGAAAACAGGGCAGGTGAGACACAAACCACCTGCGAACGCTACAGGGTTTTCCATTTTGAATTCCCTTGAGAGCTTCCTTCTATCCGCCTTTCTTCCGCCCCTCAACGATATTGCAATCGTTGAGTTGTAGGCTTCCGTCGTAAGGTGCCCTACCAAAAATCTTTCTCTACCTCCTCTTATTACATTGGCAATGGATTTAGATGGCAGGGTTTGGAGGTTTGACCACCTCCTAAAGCCTTTTGATGTTTGACAGGCTCTATGGGCGCGGATGATGGGAAACAAACAGGTGGTGTAAAAAACCCAATATTCACCCTGAGAAACTGAACGAGCATTTTCAGCTTCAGACACAATATCTGTCCAGGCCAAGGACAGTTCCTTTTCTTGTCCAACGGAGGATGTGTTAAAGGGCACAGCCCGTATGCCTGTAACAGCTACTTCTAACACCTCTTGGCCAAATTATTTGCACGAGGAAATAGACTCATGGTCATCCCTCCACAGGCAGACAGTTGTGGTGCCCAATGGTTTTGAGGCATTGGGACTATGATCTCTGGCGACCACGGTGGTTTCAATCCCCAGCTCGGCCCATCGGGGACCCACCTTACGCAAGTCCACTCTCTCAGCCTCTGAGGATGGCATGGAATGGCCCAAACCCCCTCTTGAAGAAGCTTTGCCAAGAAGAAAAACCCTGTGATTAGCAGTCACCTTCTTGGTTCGCCATAAGGTCAGGAAATGACTTTGCTGAAAGCAGACAAAAACAACATCCCTCCACATTTGCAGGCACTGCTTTTGCGATTTTTATTATCTCTGGGTTATTTGCGGCCCTCTCTGCTGCTGCCCTTTGCCATTTTTTTGGCCTTTTAAACTGGGATTGCTTAGCCCTGTGAGACTGTGAAATTGCAGCATGCTTTGTATCATCTCCTATTGAAAACGGCCATCGGGCGCGTAATGGCTGGTTATCACCAAGCCCCCCACATTCTGCCTTGAAACGGAACCCCCGCCGCCATAAAGGCATCCATTGGTCGAATTGCTTCTGTGAATTGTACTTTTTGGTGCTGTTTTTGTTAACTCTGGTATTGTGGGGAGAAGAAGCCGTGGTGTTATTTTCATTTTTTCCACTTTGGGCGGTGTTCCTCTGCCCCTCAACCCAGTTGCTATGCGGATGGCGGCGTGTAAAACTTTTTTTTTATAGTTTTCTATATCCAGTTACCATCATTTCTGTTTCCATTTGCTGTCTTTGTGTCCGAATAAGATCTGAGTTTTTTGAAACCAGGGACAGAACTCTAGAAGCTTGTTGGGTTGGAGCTTCAGCCATGGAGAGAACTGTTCCATGTTATGCTCCTCAATTCTGTTTTTCAAACCACCTTCGCCTCTCGGGAGGGAATGGGAAGCTTAGTCTGTCCTTGGGCAACCAGCTGCTGCATATCTTCCTGCAGCTTGCAATAGTTTGCTCTAACCCTTACATTCAGAGGAGGATTGAGCAGGATATAAGTGGGGATAAGTCTTGTTTGCTTCTTTATTCCCAGTCTCCTATCTGCACCACATTTTGAGCAAAAGGCCAAGTCAAGGCATGAATAAAGACATGGGAGGTTTAAATGCCTTGCATCCCAAGTCCCAGGCTGGAAACAATTACACCCTGTGTATACTGCCATTAATCGTAGGATGCTTCTCCCTTTGAGATATAAACTCATAATTGGCCCCTCTACCAAATCATTTTTGGACATATAACCACATAACAGAAAAGGTAACGCAATATGTCAATTATGAATAAAGAAGCAAATCATCTGTATCTCAAACATACAACTGGCGGCTCAACTCCAAATTATAACACCTCTATGCCCAGTCGGCCAGACTCCTCTGTGAGATGGCACTCATTTTGTCTAACCTGGATTTTTTTTTCTAGGCACAGGCCACTTCAACATGCCAAACTGCTGTCCATTACCACAAAGTTCACCCTTCAGGATTAATTAAAAACAGGTTCTGGCAGACCTCAAAACAAGCTGCAGATCACCCCTGCATCAGGCACCCCTCCACCTACAATGAGCATTTCCTCTGTGGCATGCCACTCGTTTCCCATCCCAACATGAAGCTGTTCTAGGCACAGGTGCCACATTCAAAATGTGCCCAATCTCTTTGTACCTTGGTCTCGAATCAGCCAAGGAAACCAAATTCAGCCTCATGTAAGCGGACAGTATCTCCATTCTGTATTTTTCCATTCTCTAGCAATCTTACTGCAAAGATTGTGATGCCAATAAGTTCCCTCTGGATGATTGCTGTGTATCTGTGCAGGGGGGTGGTCTAATGTGAAGTTTAAACTTATACATCTCATCCCCCAATGCATCATATTTAATTTAAGAACAGTAGTAATGTGGGCCTAAATAACCTAAAAGCATCAGATCCTGTCTTATCCTGGAAGCTAAACTGAGTCAGCCCTTGTTGGAAACTGGATGGGGAGACTGCCAAATAATATCAGGTGCCATAGGCTATATTTCAAAGAAAGAAACTGGCAAAACCACCTCTAACTATTCCCTTGCCTAAGAAAACCTGTGCAGTTAATGGGGTTGCCGTAAGTCAACAGACTACTTGAAGGCAGGCAAGTGCGGTGCGTGCGCGCGCGCACCCACACAGAGTGATGTGAGCATCACATGCAGTTATGCCATTCAAAGACTTGAAAGAAGACACTGTTCTGGACACTTAATGGAAAGATTTCCTGGAGTTACTGAAGCAGTCAGGTCAGGTCAGGATATAAGTTTGACCATGACATCTTCTTTCTCGTAGATGTCTACGTCTCTTCTCTTTCAATAGTGTTTGGATCCTTTTACACACACCAGTTAGCTTTTTAAGGGTGCTTTGTGCATCCGTATTTTCGTTGCACCTCAACTATCATTAATTTGTTCTTTATTACATACGTATACCTCTTTCCTTCAATGAGTTCAAGGGGGGTTCTCTTCTCCTCATTTTAGCCTTGCACACAACCTGTGATACAGGTCATGTAGAGAGTGAGTGACTGACCCCAAGGGCAACAGTGAGCTTCATAGATCTGTGGAAACTAGAACCTGACCTGAGGTCAGCACACTACAATACATGAGTATTGCAAATTAATATGACTTTTGAAAATATAGAATGACATAAACATATCAGAAGTGCTCAGTTTGGGATAGTTTTCTCACTGGTATTTATTAATCAAATATTTGTGACATACATATCTTGTGCAGCAGGTTATGAATTATACAGAATCAACAAGGGCGTGTTTATATGTTAATCAAATAATCATAATGACAAGGTATGCATGTAATTGGTATGTTATTGTGCATTAATTACATTTTACTTATTAGTTCTCATCTGGATCTACTTCATGAGGAACTGAATCATCCTCAAACAACTAACCTACAGAGATGTGAATAACAAGAGCTAAAAAATATTTATACTGTATTCTATACACATTGCATGGTGGTAGTATTTAAAAATTATGGAAATGAGTCTCTCAAACCTCCCCCCTTAAAAAAAAGTAAGAATTTGATGATCTTTAATAAAAGAAACAAAATAAAATACAAAAAACACATAAAATTATTATTGTTCATATCATTGCCTTCTTGACTTCCTAAAATGATGTCTAACTTCATACAAAAACTGTTTGACATTTTATATTTATCCTTTATTATATTGGCATTTCTTCTTTAAAAAAAAAAAATATTACATCTATTCTTCTCTTTTTTAGGCTTGTTCATATTTGTTCTTCAAAAAATAATCTCTACATGTCCATTTGAACAATACAGAACAGAATCTCTATGTTCTGTACTGTACTTTTCTAGCGAACAGACTCTTACTACAGCCCAAACAAGTCCTGCTTTTTTTTTTAAACAGACCACCAATCATGGTGGATGATGTATGTTAACTGCCTTCAAGTCGGCCTTGATCACAGGTGACCCATGAATGAGACAATCCAAGAGGTGCTGTCCTCGAAAGCCCTGTTGAGGAGTTACAGACTGAGAACCATGGCTTCCTTGATTGGGTCTATCCATCTGTAATATGGTGTTCCTCTTTCCAACCTCCTTCTGCCCTTAACCAGCATTATTGGTGTGTGTGTGTGTGTGTGTGTGTGTGTGTGTTATCTATATATTCTAGTTTATGTCCAAAAGTATGACAGTCTCAGTTTAGTCATCTTGGCTTCTAGGGAAACTTCCACGATTGATTAGTCTAGGCCCATTTATTTGTCTTTTTGAGCAGTTCACGGTATCCACAGAACTCTTCTCACACATCACATCTCAAATAGTTTATCTTCTTCCTATCCCTTTCCTCACTGTCCAGCCTCCCACACCAGACATAATGATGGGATCAAGGACAATCCTCACTTCAGTATTCAGTGAAATGTGTTTGCACTTCTCAAGATCTTGTTCAGTCGCTTGGATCAGACTGGCTTACTTCTGTTTCTTAGCTGACGACTTGACTGTCTCACTCTCTGTTCCTCTCTCCCTATAACTTTGTGAAATGCTGGCTTTCATACTGAGAGGTTGGTTTGCTTCCCAAAGGCAAAAATAAGAATGAGAATTAATGCCATGGTCCTGTGGTCTCTATGGCCAATCTTTTGTGTCCCCATTTTTTGGACTAGACATATCAGTTGAGCATTTCCAGTCTGTGGAATATGTTAAATTCCACATATTACCTATGCACAATTACCTTTTATATTAATGGCAGCCCATTTACTTACAGGACACTTTTCTCCATACTTGGATATATCCCATGGGACCCGGATAGTTTTATCTGGATTGCTTGTGTTCATATTAGCTCTGCTCCATAAATTAGTTTCATTGTAAGTCTCTCCATTACACTTTTATCCCCCTATAAATATTTTTTAATTACACCTCCTGGCCATAGTAGATTGGCTACTCTTCACTGCAATATGCTTCTCTGTATTATGAGATTCAGACCTCACATGACGAGCTTCGTATCATTTTCTAGATGACCCCAACATGTGATATGAATTCTTGCTTTCCAGTTGTAGAACTACCAAACATTTTTTGTCTCCCCATCAGTGAATGAGGCCTGTTTTTCTATATTTGGAAAACATACTCTGATTATCTTTTTAATTAAATTTTATTTCTACCATATAAAATATGAAAGCTCTGCGTTAATATAAAAATAATATGCTCTTTTACATGGTTAGGTGGTCATCAAATTTAGAAAAATGTATTAAAAGCTAATTGTCTTAAAGTATTGAATACAAATTGAAGCGGTTAGTGATGCCGGTTGTGCATTTCCTAGGGAGAAAGATTATTCTTACATTATATTGGGGATTAAAATATTTACTTCTTAAATTTGATTTCTCTTAGTTTGGTGGGGAACAGCTACATCCACCTATCATGATACGAACTGCTGACCTACTTAAATACTAATTGTATCTCTTAAATTTAAACCTTCTTTTTCCATTACTGATTATACATGTCACCACACGCACATTTAATAACCTATGTCTGGCAGATGCTCAGCATAAACAAAAACCAAAGAAAAATTAAAAAAACTAGGAGACACCATTGATGGGAAGATAAAAAATATACAATTCAGCTTCCATTTCTCTCTACTTCGGTTGTTTAAAATAATACTTTACTTGTGTTGACTAAGGCATACTACAACATCAAGACTTCCGAGGCGACATGAAACCAATATCCATTAGTAGCCATTGGTGTCGGTTCCCCCCAAGGTACTATTACATATAAAAAACAGAAGCTTTATGAAATGCATAAAAGTGATTAGGAAAGTACATTTCTGTTGTCTGCAGTCTTTTTAGAAGCCAGACTTCAGAGGGATTCAATGTTACATCCAAGTTAGCATTAGGTGTCCTTACTTTTATACTACAGATGCTCTGGGGCCTGCCCTCCCACCCCTCCACCTTCAGGCCTTTTTTGTACATATCATGAAACGGGTGGATCTTATTTCCAGCCTGCCATGAATATCATAGTCTTCCTTGCCAAGTCCAAAATACTAGTTACATTTTTGGAGCCATTACAGAGCCAGTGGCTTGCTGACTCTGAAGGCAGGTTTCCTCCAGTCCCATCATCTTCTATCCTCTAGGTTCTCCAGTCCAAAGCTCCCCATCTCTGAGGCTGACAGATGATACCTCCCTTCAGCTACCTCATTTTTTAAGAAGGTTGAATCAGTGTTTTAATTTATGGTGCCAACCCTGCTGAACTCTGTCCAGAGGACACATCTTTACTCTTTGTACTCTTGTGAGGGCTTCCCCTGAGGACTGAGTGCCAAACTAACCCAATCTTCCTTCTTTCCATCCTTCCTTCTTGGATCTATCTATTTATCACACTTCAACACACCAGGATCACCAAGGCAATGTACACCGTGTGTTTCTTTCACTATTTTTTTCTCCTTGGCTTTTAATGTTTAATGCCAAACTATGTAATGTATTTTAACTTAACTGCCAACTACTTGCTATCATCGCAGGCTTTTCTACATCTGTGGTACATGTGATATATGAAGAGGTTCTCTATACTTTCCCCCCTGAGGAGAATAACCAATGGGAAGAACAAGTTTTGAGCAAGCAAACTGCAGGTAATAAAAGGACATGAACAATCTTTTCTGACAGTTCCTTCCAGTTCACCTTGGAGATACTGAGGGCCCTATGAACAAATCCTGCTTACATTTGAATCCACCTCACTTAGGTTCCAAGACCACACTGCAAAAATAATCTATCTGAGGACTGCTTTAACTGCCCTGGCTCAATGCTGGATATTCTGGGAAGTGTTTTGTGAGACATTTAGCCTTCTCTGTCAGAGACCTCTGGTTGCCACAATAAATGACATTTCCCAGGATTCCCTAGCATTTAGACAGGGCAGTTTTAAAGTGGTCTCACAACTGGTATTTATTACAGTGTGTTTTGGATCTTAGTAAAGCTACATTGGATAGAGTTACCATTTCACTTGAATAGCGAGGTTTTACCCAGATTCTAGCATGCCATCCAGTGCCCAATTTGGCCTTTAATTTATCATGGGTTCCAAGTGGCAAACCTGTAAGGTACATTTATGAGAAGTAGTGATGGCCCATAGTGGTGCTTACATGGGTTAATTGAATGGACTATCACATGGGGAAATCAAGGGATTCAAAGGAATATTCCAGGGAGGGAAAGTGTGCGATCACGGCTAAGATTATCACATGACATCGCGATCAGAACGGCTATCCCGGGAATAACCAGGGAATAACCCACAACAAATCATTCACAAGGAAAGGTTGTGTGATAATCTTCGCTGCAATTGCACAGTTTCCATGATTTTCCCCAGTGTGATAAAGTCCAATTTTCGGCAGAGATTTGAACTTTGGTTCTCTCAATCTCCACTGGAAAAATGCTGCCATTTGCGCCCCTGGGCATTGCGGTGATGTGTTTTGTGCACCACACCCTTTGGATGCATTGCACAAGACATATCCATGGACGTGCACGCCATATGGACAGCATGCATCAGTATGGAGCCACCTGTACGTACTAGGGTTCGAGAGCATGCGATTACTGTGTGCTCTTGAAAACTAGTATCGGCGGCACCACGCCACATTTAGCCCATCTGTACCGGGGCCATAATTGTGTGTGTCAGGGGAAGCAACAATTAATTGTTGTAACTGCACAGTTACATGCAAATTAGAGTTATTTGCCATATTATAATAATTTGTATAATATGCAAATTTGATTTCCAGATTTGAGGAAGTTTTGGGACCTATAGTGGAACCAAGGTTCATTTAGAGGCTGTGCACACAGCCCTGAAGGGACAGGCTCCATCTGCCCCGTTACAGACAGATCAGGGTCGTGGCCCCTGATCTGGCCTTTCCAGGGGGAAAAAAACAGTCACAAAAAATGGCTCCTTTTTTGTCCTGGAAAGGGTATCATAGCTGCCATGGCGTGGCTTTACAGCGCTCCTTTGGCACTGCGTTGTGTCAACGACAGAGGAGTGCTGTGACTCTGTGCGCCTTGTGGTGCGGGTGTGCAGTGTCACACTGCCCTGGGGGCAGAGCTGGGGTGTGTGTCGTTGTAGACACTACGCCCCAACTCTGCTCCCCAGCCAGCCTTTCAGGCCAGTCTGTACCAGGGCAACAGTGGTTAGAACTTCACCATCAAACTAATTGCTGCACAAAATTTCCCCCTCTTCCCTGCTGCTCCCCTAAGTTTTACTATTTAGTTTGATTGCAATGGGAGGAGAGGAATAACATTATGATACCTCATTTAGGAATGTTATCTTCACATTCTGGGGCAGAGAAATGAATTCCTGTGGAATTAAGTCTTTTCTCTGATTGCATGCCAAGGAAAAGCATCTTTTTACCCTCTGCTGACGGCTTGGCCTGAAAGAGAGGAATGCGCAGGAAACGATTTGCACCAGTAAGACTGTTTCAGAGGGGAGATCACAAACATCTAGCCCTGAGGTGGCCTCACAGACAATAGCATTGCCCCTTAAAATGTGTGCAATGCCACTTGCAAAACAACTTTTATTAATGACTGTAATGCTCTTTCACACAATTATCCTTAATAATTACTTTGAAGGCTACAATTAAAATTAACAGGAACATTTCTGATTTCTGATTTCTTGCAAAGATTCCTGCCTTTCAGAGACATCCTTAGCTTTTCATTAAGAATTGGTTTTACACTACATTGGATAGCACTGTATAGTGTTTGCATTTTAAAAACAAAACATTATGTAGCAAAGTAAACACAATTTTCTGCCCAAAAAGAACTTATTTTTGTGACTAGATGTTGGAGACAAAGAGAAGGATGATTGCCTTTATGACCTGCACTAATATTTCGAAAAGGTAACAGAAAATTGACCTGGGTGGGCATTTGGTTTCCTTACTACCTAAGTAAATGAAACTGTTCTTGTCTCATCAATGTCTGATGTCTTTAATATACTGGACAAGGATAATTAAACTGATGGTTAATCCAGATAAGACAGAAATGCTCTTAATAAGGGAAGAAGATTCACAAGATTCACAAAAGATGAAGAACCAAGGTACCTATAGTTGCAGTGAAGCCTTAATGATGAAGCTTCATGGCTCACTCTAATGTATTGTGCCTGAATTCCTCTCTTGAGATGCCAAAACAATTCTCCCCCTAAAAAAGAGAATTAACTGGTCTAGCTTCAAGTACTAGAAGTAGAAATTCCAAAAGACCTGGAAGAACTGCTTGCTCAGAATTATAAATCAGTCACCCATCTAGATTAGACTCTGCTACTCGGAGTGTTAGTCCATGAACTGGTGCCAGTCTTTGATCCATCAGCTGCCAGTTCTTGGTTTCCAGCAAGGAAAGAAACAATTGTAGCCAAAAGGCACAAATAGGGTAGCAGTCCCTAAGCACATTGGGGGAAAATAATTGTGCCCCCCACATCATATAGCTTGGATAAGACAAAACTATAAATGCAAGTCACCTTTCAAATTGACATTGTTTGGTAGCATTGCCCTAGTTAAGATGTTTGTCACCCCTAAGCTCTTTCTTTTGCTTTTGTTCCAAGTTATCCCATTAACTACAACAAAATATAACACACAAAATGGTAAAAAGGCTTAGGAGTCATTTACAGTCAAAAGGGTGGATCAGATTCTCAAAAACAGCAGAAGACTGTTTGCCATCACCAATATAATACATTATTATACTGCATTTTATTTAAACAGGTTGTACAAATAAACATCATGATGGTGCACTGCACTGGGTGAGAATGGAAACCTGATGCTTTCCTATAGCTGACATGTACAGTACTCTCTTTTCTCCCTTTAAGATGTTTTTTAAAAGAGGAACAAGAGTCATTTTCTTTCTGGATATTTAAGAATGTAATGCTGGGCAAAGGTTTTGGATCCTTCCTTACGCTCATTTCTAATCCACCCACACTTTTACTCTCCAGAAAAACTAAATGAGTGCAAAAATAGAAGAATAAAGGGTTCTAGGGGATTTGTTCCATCGGTAAAGCCATTTTCAAAGGAGCAGGCAACGACCAAGATAAAAACAGCTACAGTTAACTGGTT
This sequence comes from Sceloporus undulatus, assembly GCF_019175285.1. Classification (NCBI taxonomy): domain Eukaryota; kingdom Metazoa; phylum Chordata; class Lepidosauria; order Squamata; family Phrynosomatidae; genus Sceloporus; species Sceloporus undulatus. Next base: position 181,579,612 of record NC_056524.1, read on the forward strand.
GTAGAAATCACAAATCCTTTCATTTAGAAGGAACTAGGAAGCAAGAAAAATACAACATGCTCCTGTACCCTCTGTTCTGGCCCTTCCAGAACTGGTAATTGCTTTCTCAAGCACCTTTTTACATGTTCTTCTTGTACAATAATGGTTTGGGAAAACAACCCTTTACTTGGAACTTCCAGCCAGTCAATTAATGGTTGCAAGCTTGGTTCAATCCAAAACTGCACACCTGAAAGAGGATATGTTCAGGGTGCTTCACAGATGACACATTCAGCCCACTAAACTAGACAAAATTTATAAGGACACTAGCTCACCACCAGTTTGTGATAGAGATTAAAGAGAAAGACATCCACTGTCCTACATGTGCCTAGTGTATCCCAAAGCATGATTTGTAATAACTGCAATAGATTCAAATCTAATAGAATTAATGGATCATGAGCTTTTATTGCTTTTAATATTTATCAGTCACAATAAATCATTAATACATAAGCATCTGTTTTTTTCCGTGTAGATACTGGTATTAGTTTAATGGTGGAAAAAAACATTAACATTGGTTTAGCATTGACAAATGGTTGTGCAGAGTCTGGCATACTGTCTGAATAGAGAAAGTGACCTATAAAATGTGTGCTGGGGGCGGGGAGGGGTCAGATAAGATAATACAAGTTTTTGAAGCATGTTTTCCATTTATTTGTTATGAACAGTAATCATCTACTAATCAGCCTCTTCCTGAGAAACACATTGATTTCTAGAGAGATGTCATCTATTCCAGTGCTACTCAAACTAGTGGTCTGTAGACTGATGCCACCTGTAAATCAGCAACTGCTGGATTGTAACACGTTTTTCCATGTAGCTAAGTGAATGCAATAATAATATGGCATAAATACAATTAGAGTCTCTGGCATACTGGGGAAAAGATTGCTCGTCCACTACATCTGAGCTGAGATGTTTAGAGAAACAATGTTTAATCTACTATGTATACTTGTATACAAGTGGTCCTTATGTATAAGTTGAGGGAAGGTTTCAGGGTAAAAATCATGGATTTTGATATGACCCGTGGATAAGTTGAGGGTAAAACAAAGGAGGTTATAACAAAGGATGGAAAGGGGAAAATATCACTTCAATCCCACCTTCTCCTTCTCTGGTCGTCTCTCGACCACCTAACACCATTTTTTTGGACCTGAGCAGAAAAGCTGAGAATTGGGGGTCCTGGAGACGTCTCATTCACAGGGTTGCCATGAGTCAAGGTGGATCAGATTGACTCCAAGGCAGCTAACGACAACAAGGAACCTGATGTGGAATACATACTACAAATTTTTAATATTACAGCGGAGCTCCTATGTTATCTGGTAATAGTAGAAATATTGTTAGCCCTCTGTATCCACGGTTTGAAAATATTTTTTAAAAATAAAATTCCCTAATGCAAACCTTAATTTTGTCATTTTATATAAGGGAGACCATATTACTACACCATTGTATTTAACAGGCCTTGAGCATCCATGGATTTTGGTATCCACAAGGGTCTTGGAACTAAACCCCAGCAGATACCAGGGGCCCACTGTACTACTGAGTCTCATTCACTTCTGGCTCTAGTAGTAATAGTAGTAGTAGTAGTAGTAGTAATAGGCTATTCCCTCCCAGGCAGGTGCTATCATCCCGATACACAGCCCTACATTGCAGTTTCTCTTTCACCACGAGAGAATGAAAGCAAGACTCCAGTTTGATGCCTGCCTTCCTCACAGAAGATTATCACACAGAGCATAAGGACAGGAGCGAAGTGGATCTCTCCCATCCTTATGCTGTCCTTATCGCAAGATCGTGGCCAAGATTATCACACATGTTGCACTTATCCCGTCATTATCCTGTCAGTGAAGCAGAATTGTCCTGTCAATTTTCTATTAACAGAAACTTCCATTATTTAAAAATGACAGGCCAATTCCACTTCATTGACAGGATAATGACGGAATAAGCGAGATATCATCTGATAATGTTTTTGCGATCGCACAATAAGGAGAGCATAAGGATGGGATAAAGACAGATCCGCTCTGCTCCTGTCCTTTCCCCGTGTGATAATCTCCACGGACTTGAATTGGCCCTAAATGCAATGGATGGGGATGGAATGCCAGGGGTCCTCAAATTGTGCCCTTTAAGAGCTTTTAGACTTCAGCTCCCAGAAGCCTCAGCCATGTTGGCTAATAGTCTGGGATTCTGGGAACTGAAGTCCAAAATCCCTTAAAAGAGCACAGTTAGGGGCCCCCATTATCTCCAAGCTGAAGTGGAAGGAACTGTCAGAAAAGATTGTTCATTCCCTTTATTATTTATCATTCCCTCTCTCAGGTCCAAAACACAGTGAAGAAATAATCCAGTTTGAGACCTCTTTAGCCGTCTTGGCTGAATGTAGGGAATCCTGGGAATTGTAGTTTTTGTGAGACATTGAGCCTTCTGCCAGAGAGAACCCTGGGGCCACAACAAACTACAATTCCCAGCATGAGACTGCTTTAACTGCCTTGGCTCAGTGCTAGGGAATCCTGGGAATTGTAGTTTTTGTGCTTTTGTTGTATTAAATTAACATTTCATTTTATCTTATGGCTTCTCCGTCAGTCACTGGTTTCCTCCCAGACTCTTTTCCACCAGTACGAGCCAGTAGGCAGTTAAAGCGGTGTCAAGCCGGATTATCCCTGCAGTGTGTGCGTTTGTTTGTTGGGACCTAAGTCCTGCTGAGTGAGAGAGAGGGAGGAGGCCTCAGTGCAGACACAGTGCTCTTGCTCTTCTTGAGGGGAAGACATAAAATGGCGGCCCTAATAAGGGAGGCTTGGCTTGGGCGGGGGCGGGCCTGAGGGGTAGTAGGCCGGGCTTTGGCTCCAGAAGGGAGGCAGGGACTAGGCAGGCAGGGCCGAGGTATGCGGCAGAGGCTCTCCCTGCTCGTCCCTCTGCTCCGTTCGACGACACAGCAGCCGCTTTTGGGAGCCTGCCTTCGGCCTCCTCCTCCTCCTCTCCCCTCGCCTCGCCCCTTCTCCTTCTCCTCCTTCCTGCGACAGACTGGGTAGGGCTCCTCTGGCGCCATGCGGTGTGTCTGCGTGCCTCCTGTGCCCCCCCTGGGACTACTGCTCAGGGGTGTGGGGTTGTGGGGGTTGTGTTAAACGTGTACTTTGTGTAGGCACTCCCTTCCCTCCCTCCCCCCTCTCTCCCTCCCATGCCTTGGTTGTGTAACCAGAGCAAGAGGGTCTGACCTCCCCTGGTTGTGTAACAGGCGGCAAAACAACAGCAACACACAAAAAAGGTGTGTGTATGTGTGTGTTGTTGTTTTTGAGCCCCTGGAAACGGGTGATTCAGCGTTAATGTTGGAGAGGGAGAGCGGTGCTGGTTGTGTTGCTGTAAAGGGGGGGGGGGGTTGTAAGTGGCTTCCACTCCACCTTCCTTGTTGTATTGTTGTTGTTGTTGTGTGCCTTCAAGTCGTTTCCGACTTATACAGACCCTATCATGGTGTGTGTGTGTGTCCCCTTGGCAAGTTTCTTCAGAGGCTGAGAGAGTGTGACTTGGGAGTCGAACCATGGCCTCCAGTTGTTGTTGTGTGCCTACATGTTGTGATTTATGGCAACCCTATCATGGTGCCCCTCCCCTTGGCAAGTGTCTTCAGAGGCTGCTATCCTTAGAGGCTGAGAGAGTGTGACTTGCTTAAGGTCACCCAGTGGGTTTCCTTTGGGATGTGAGCAGTGGCCTCCTGTTGTTGTTGTTGTTGTTGTTGTTGTTGTTGTTGTGTGCCTTCATGTCATTTCCCTATTTATAGAGACCCTATCATGGTGCTTTTTCTTAGCAAGTTTCTTCAGAGGGGTTTTTGTCATGGCTGTCCCCTGAGGCTGAGAGAGTGTGACTTTCCCAGGGCCATCCAGTGGGTTTCTGTTGGGATTCGAACCATGGCCTCCAGTTGTTGTTGCTGTGTGCCTTCAAGTCATTTGAACTCTATCATGTTTTTTCCTTGGCAAGTTTCTTGAGAGGAGTTTTGCCATGGCCATCATCCTCTGAGGCTAAGGGAGGGTGACTTGCCCAAAGGTCACCCAGAGGGTTTCTATGGACTTGAACCCTGGACTTCAGAGTCATAGTCCAGCACTCAATCCATTACAACTCTCTGGCTTTCCTTTGCCATGGAATAAATCTGGGCAGACAGCAGTCCAAAACACACTGCAGAAATAACCCAGTTTGAGACCGCTTTAACTGCCCTGGCTCACTGCTAGGGAATCCTGGGAATTGCAGTTTATTGTGGTTCCAGAGCTCTCTGACAGTGAAGGCTAAATGTCTCACAAAAATACAGTTCCCAGAATTCCCCAGTATTGAGCCAGAGCAGTTAAAGTGGTCTCAAACTGGATTATTTCTGCAGTGTGTTTTGGACCAGAGTGGGTGGGATGCCAACCATGAAAGGGGTCTTGTATGTTGCTCTGGACAAGCCACACGTTTGTGTCTGGACTGAATAAGTTGTAGAAATGCAAGGAGTAGGAAAGTAAGTAGTAATTTTTTGTCACCAGTAGTTAAAGTAGATTCCCCCCACCTTTCCCTTCTGATGTGTATTTTTTGTGGAAATGATGTTTTGTGGGAAGAAACTAACCTCGTGCAGATACTAAGCAGGTTTACTACAACCTACAGTAACATCCAAAATCAACAAACCAGTAGACTATAAAACATATGTCTTAAGCTTTTGAAGCTCCACTGGCTCATGTTAAAATACTATAGGATATATGTATGTATGTAAAATGTTGTACTTTGTTATATGGCCAACACAGCTACCCCAGCTACATTTCCTTACAACAACTTGGCAACTAGGGATCAGACTTAGTACGTACTGACATGTTAGTAGTGTGTGTGGGGGGGTGTTATATTTTGTTTCTCTTTATAGCAGAATTATGTTTAAATAATGGTCTTACAGTTTTGGGGTGTCAGATGCAACTGTTCAAAACACATCCTACAACTATGTGCAGTTTCCCAGACAAGAGTCTTGCTGTATTTTAATACCTTCTCTGTTCATTTTCCTCCCTCAGAGTAATTGTGATGAGTCTGTATGAGTTGGCAGTATTACGGTAGCTACTTTCCTGCAGGGTGGATGGGAAGGACATTCTTGCAATACATAACAAAGTGAGCAGAAACTGTGTCTCTTTATAACGGAATAGTTAATGCTTTTATGTCTGTCATGTAGGCCTAAGTGCACCATTCAGGCAACTTGATGTAGAGGAAGACAAATTGGCAACTAGTAGTCCAACATCATAAACATGAGGAACTCACTAGAAATCTTTCACAGTTACTCTAGTGAAGAAATCATTCCTTTCAAGAAATGTGAATTTAACATTTCAGCTGCTGTTTTCCTTTATTGACATCTGGTTGCGATACGGGTCTTCTGGGAAATCTGCATTCAGGGGCTTTGCAATCCTGTACCTTTTTACCTGGCAGTAAGCACCAGTGGACTCAGCAAGGCTACATAGTCGATATGCGTAGTAGACTGTACCATTAGTAATTGAAAACATACCTATCAAACACAATAGGATTTGGCCTTTAGTCACAATGAATCAACAATTGGCATAGGCAGTTTGAGAACAATAGAAGAATCTGGACCTAAAAGAAATTTGCTTGCTACTCTTTACAAAGAAACAAAACAGAAATGAGGTGGGAAAAAAGCATGCATGGCTGCTTTCGGACTTTTAACATACAGTAGTGAAAAGATATGTAAATCTATACTATACACACTTGGACTCAGTAGGCATTACTGTACCTGCAAGCAAATATTCATAAGGTCGGGTTGCACAAGTTTCTAGTGAATGTGCTGTGTTGAAGAAAGATTTTTAAACTTTAGATCGGTTTTCTGTAGTGAGTTACAAAAATATCCAGGTGTGGTAATCGGCTAAGATAGTGTAAATTATTTGGAATACACGACTAAGGAACATTTTGTATGGAACTATAATAAATGAAGATTTAATAAAGGTAAACAATTAGCCTAATCCAGTATATGGAGTTCAGACTCTTTGACTCATAAGTATTTTTCCTGCCTATCAGATGTAGTTGTACATAGGATCATTTGCACAGGATCTGACTGTAAAACAGCATTTCTTCTGAAGGAGACAAAGAGCCTGTAAAGACAGGTCAAAATAAAGCTGTTTCGGGCCACTTTGGAGTATGCTGTTTAAATGATGCATATGCCCTAAGAGGCCAAAGCCAAGCTCCAGTCCTTAAGACTGGAGTGCAGTTTTGGTGCAGCTTCTGGCCTCTTAAGATGTGTGTATCATTTAAACAGCACACCTCCAAAGTGACCCAAAGCAGCTTTATTTTGGCCTGTCTGTACAGGCCCCAGATCAAAACAATGTTAGTACTTTCCCATTCTAGTAGTGGCAGTGTTGTAAGTGTAGTCACAATACTTACTGACATGTGGAAATATTAGGAATATGATTGTGCTTTTGAAAGTATTATCCATTTTTCAAAGAAGAGCTATAAAATATTATTTAAAATGTCAGTGTCTTTGGTTATTTTAGATCTTCATTATTCTCTCTGTGTATAAACACATATAAAACAGTATCAAAAGTAGGGATGTCACCTTATTTTAATTTTTTTTTTGAGATTTTGAATTTTATATCAAAGAAATAGACTTTTGGAAGAAGAAACACACTTTGATTTTTAATTGACTGGTGCATGCCACACGGAGATCTCTCTTACACCAGAGGGATTGCCTTTTCTGAGGTGACATTAGCTATTTGCTTTTTAAGCAGTACAGTAAAATCAAATTTAAAAAACACAAAACCAAAAGCAAAGCAGATATACCGTTTTAGTTGGTCAGAATATTTTAATTAGTTGATCTATGAGATTTTGAAGCCCCAATAAGAAAATGGCTACTTCTTGCTGGAGGGAACTGCCCTCAAGTCAACCTCCGACTCATGGCGACCCTGTGAATGAGAGATCTCCATTCATCCCTATCCTGAACGGCTGTGCTTAGATCTGCAGGCTCCCTGATTGAGTCTACCCATCTGCATGTGGTCTTCTTTTTCTTCTTCCCTCTATCTTGCCTAGCATTATTGTCTTTTCCAATAAGTCATGTCTTCTCATGATGTGGCCAAAGTACGACAGTCTCAGTGTCATCAGCTTGGCTTCCAGGGAGATTTCAGGCTTGGTCTGTTCTAAGATGTGGGTGGGTTTTCCATCCACTCTGTGAATGTCCAAACCTAGCCAGCATTAGCACAAGGGGATCATCTGTGTAAACTCCCACCCTGCTCTGGTATGCCCTTGATGCCTTTATTTGTTTGGTTTTTGCTGTTTGGAGGCAGGATTGTTATCTGTAGGAGAAGTTTCTTTACCTCTTCCTTCTAAAATCAGTGGGGCTATAGTTTGCCAGAGGGTGGGTGATTTTCCAGTGTATCTGCGTGACATTTTCACAGAGAATAAAATAATATTTTGTTTCATCCCTTCCTCCCTCTCCTCTTTGCCTCTTCACCCCATTAAAGGTGATTATCTACTAGTAAGTGTTAAAAAATAGTAAGAATTATTTTCTGAATCTCTGCTCATGATTCTTCCTGTATGAATAGATAGGTACTTGGGCAGGTCCCTAATATAGGCGCTGGATAGACGGGCGTTTGAAGACGCCCTTGTCACGTGCAAGGGCTGCCTGGTTTGCGGAGCGCCCACACGCCCAGCAGCCCTTGCACGTGACAAGGCCGCCACAGCTGTAGCGCGCCTGCCAGACGTGGCACGTTACAGTTACGTCACAGCTGCGCAGCCTCCAAACAGGGCTGTGCAGCTGCGAGGCAACAGCCCCGTCCCTGGCGCTTCATGGCGCTGCAAAAAGGAGCCATCTTTTTGGGCTCCTTTTTTCCTGTGCAGCAGCGCCATGCAATTTGTATGCTGCGGCGCTCCTGCACAGGAAAGAGGCGCCGAGGAGGCGCCTCTTTTTGGCGGTATGTTTCCCACCACTGTTCTCCTTTCCTTGCACACTGACTTGACTCCTTGTGTGGAATTACAAAATAAAAGGGTATTTTTTATTCTTACCCACTTGTTATGCATTTTAATGAAACATCAGTCATATAAATTGTGTAAGAAGATGCTTTATTTTAAGAATAAATGAATAGTTAATATTCATTGATAGTTAAAATGGTCCACCGTAGACTTGGAAGTTAACATTCAGGTAATGAATGGAACAGTTAAAATCTTTAAAGTTGCTCCTTTAGTCTCTTGGTAGATTCATAATTGTATTTTTGTGTTTGAAGATTTATTGTGATTTTTTTTTTTAGCTAGAGACACAGTTTTTAAAAATTATTCTTTTAAAGCAGAGATGTAGGAGTCAAGAGGACAAGATGCACCTCTCTAGGAGTGTTTCTAGTATATGGGAAGCACACAGGCTGAGTCTCAGAATGTTATCTGAACTTGTTATGATCAAATACAAATGGCCTAAAGACTACTGCAAGTTTGGCATGTGTATTTCTACTCCTCTTTCCTTCCCAGTCACTGATGATTATGATAATAATATTTATGTCTTATTCTCCTCTCCCCACCGATTAAGGTGGGGTACAACAACAATTAACAGACAAACATTCATTAAAAAGACATTGGCTAAAAACACACATTAATTAAAAGAATAAACAAGATGTATACATATTGAAACAATCTATATTTAAAATTCACAATTTAAAATAATCTGAATAAGCATTCCATTCTGCTGATGTGCTACTGGAAGCAGTACAGGCCACAGATGCATCACTGTGCTCTCAGTCCCTTCCAGAATGGGATTGCCAGTTCAAGGAAGTGTGTCATGGCCTGTTTGAATTTCTCCGTGTTGCACTTATTCCATGTTACCACTAGATGATATGCAGTTTGACCTGAAATGTGGACTTGCATTTGTAGGTTGCTTAATTGGACTGTTTCTGCTTATTTGTTTCCATGGCTGTGGGTCTTGATGCAAAATGTATATAGAGCATTAATTAAGAGATCTTGTAGGGAGCTTTTTTATGTTTTATGTATATATTTATGTTTATATGTTTTTAACATACAGTTTTTATTTACCTTCTTAAAAACATCCAGCATAACATATGACATCTCTACATACATACAACAAGCAAAACTTTTAACAATATCAACAAAAAAGAAAAGAAACCAAGATGACATCATTCATAACCTTGTACCAAAAGATACTTTGACTCCCTAGACTCCCTCTGACTGTTATATTTAATGGCATACAGTATTTCTTTGATTTTATCTTTACGTCTTATCTCTGCACTATTCTTGTTTATCATAAACTGATTATAGCTTCTTGGCCCCATTCCTCCTTTAAATAACTTATCAGTGGTTTCCATTCTAATTTGAACTTTGCCCATGAGTTTAATAATAATAATAATAATAATAATAATAATAATAATATTATTCATATCCTGCCTCTCTACAAAATGCAATCGAGGCGGCTTACAAGATTAAAATATACAGTCCGAACCCTCAACCCAACCCCCTTAAAATACAATTAAACAATGTAGAATTTAAAACATAAAACATATTTTAAAAAAATATGTATCAGTTTAAAAAGGTAAAGGTTTTCCCTTGACAAGATTGTCTAGTTGTGTCTGACTGTAGGGGGCCGTGCTCATCTCCATTACTAAACTGAAGAGCCAGTGTTGTCAAAGACAACTCCGTGATCACATGGCCAGCATGACTGCACAAGATGTTGTTACCTTTCCACCAAAGTGGTACCTATTTATCTACTTGCACTTTTACATGCTTTCGAACTACTAGGTTTGCAGAAGCTGGGACTAGTGATGGGAACTCACTCCATCACACGACACTTGGGCCTTGACTTCTCAGTCTTGTAATAGTCAGAGTCAGCGTCTTAACCACTGAGCCACCGCATCCCTGACATATGTCAATTTATCTATTTCCAAATATTGATATAATTTCATCAATTATTCCTTTATATTTGGACATACGTCCCCCCATTTATGTGTATAGAAAACTCATGCGGGCATTGTCATATAAAATATGTGTTTACCATATTTCCTTCCTATATTTTCATTAGAGATCATGCTTAGCACATAGATTTTTTTGATCCGTATTCTCTTTGGTTTTTAAGATATTTATAATTACTGCCTTTATAATGTCAACCCTTAGTATCCATGAGGGTTCCATTCCACTCTCTCTCTCTCTCTATCTCTCTCCCACACACCTGCAGATGCCAAAAACAATAAGACCTCAGGTCCCATGGTTTTTAATGGCAGCATGTGCATGATCACCATTAGATCCAATGGGCCTTGTCATCCGTGAATAGCAAGCCTGCAGGTGGGGCAGGTGGGCTGTACATTATGAATCTGTTTTTAGTATTGCTTAGTCTATTTTCATGACTACCAACGATGATAAAATGTGCATGATTCAAACTCACATTTCTAACATTTATTTTTTACATTTTTATGCATTTTAGTCGGTTTATAAGAAGTGAAATACCATCTGTATAACATCTAGTATAGATTATCTTTCAAATCATAACTCATTGTCTATTTTAGTGTTTGTCCATGTTGTTTCCCATTGTGTTAACTGGATATTTTGACCTATATCCTGGGCACACTTTTATCATGAGCTCTTTTATTGCTTTATCTGTTTTTAATCTTAACAAAACTTTATAAAATGGTGACATCTCATGGTTGTCTGTTATCAGTATTTTTTCAAACTCTATATCCGCTGCTCCAGCCCCTACAGTATTCATATCCATTGTAAAACGTTCTCAAAGTTGTCTATATAAGAAAGAATTGCATTTATAACCTTCTGTTTATATATTTCATAATATTTTATTGATCTATTCATCTAGCTCCACAGCAAAAAAAGACAATTATGTGCCTTCAAATTGTTTCCAATTTATGGTGACAGTAAGGTGAACCTATTAATGGAGTTTTCTTGGCTAGATTTCTTCAAAGGAGGTTTGCCTTTGCCATCTTCTGTGCTGGGAAAATGTGGCTTGCCCAAGGTCACTCAGTGGGTTTCCATGGCTGAACGGGGTTTGAATCCTGGTCTCCTGGAGTCCCAGGATTTTTAATGGTATATATATCCTTTCTTTCTTTCTTTCTTTCTTTCTTTCTTTCTTTCTTTCCTTTTAAAGTCAGTTTTGGTGCTAGTTGATCAGACTGAACACACACACAAAAAAAGGCAAGGGGATGGGGAGGAATGAGGAAAATAGCAAACAGTCCTTCAGCAGAGCAAGGCTCATGGAACAGCCCTATGTCTCAGTTCATCTCTCTCCCGCAGCCTGCTGGAATGGAGTGCAGATGGTAAGGGGAATGAAGAGGCTTCAGTGAGATGTTGTGTTGCTTCCTAATTTCAGCAAGAGAGCAACTGAAGTTTGTTGATGTTGTGTGCCTTCAAGTCGTTTCTGACTTACGGTGACCCCAAGGTGAACCTTGGCAAGTTTTGTTCAGAGGAGGCTTGCCATTGCCCTCCCCTGAGGCTGAGAGCATGTGACTTGCCCAAGTCCCCCCAGTGGGTTTCATGGCTGAACTGGGAATGGAACCCTGGTCTCCAGAGTCTTAGGGCATGGAACAGATGACCAAATGAAGCTGCTCCTGGCTGCTTTGGAGGAGTGTCTTTCAAACAGTACATACTTTTTATTTATGAGATGGTTTTTAAGGTAGATGTATGCTTTATCTGTTTTTAACTTTTGTATGTTTTTGAAATCAGTTTTATAGTTTTTTAACTTGATGTTTTTTAAAATTTGCCTTGTACCTATTGTAAATGTTTCAATGTGTTATGGAAGCCGCCTTGAGTCCTGGACTGGGAGAAAGTCAGCATATAAATAAAGTTAATAAATAAATACAGTCTGCTCTCCCTATACGTGGGAAATCTGTTTCAGAGAAAAATTAGGCGCGTGCATGCAGCGGTGCACAGGGTGCACGGTGTGGGTAAGCACCTCATTATTTCTAATGGGGCTTGCCTTCCGCGTAAGCTCAAAGCCACAGAAGGCAAGCCCGCCTATGAGGAGGGCTGGCTGTAAATGCTTAACATTGGTCCTTCATCCACAGCTTTAAAATACTCGTGTGTGTGTGTGTGTGTGTGTGTGTGTGTGTATACACATATATATAAGATAGGCAACTTTGATTTTGTCATTTTATATAAAGGACACCATTTTACTATGCCATTGTATTTAATGGCACTTGAGCATCCACAGATTTTGGAACCAAATGTCAGCAGATACCAAGGTAAAGAATACCTTATGTTTGGTAAAGAATACCAACACTTTTTCTAGTTGAACCAATGGAGAGAGAGGAAACAGTCTGATTTGTCCATTCCATATTCTTTCATGCTGTTTTAAAAATGGTAATTCATTTAGAGAATGGAAACATGGGCCAACTTACTGCATGTTCCTGTTGATAAATATCAACTAATGTAAGTGGTGGAAGCTGTTGGTGACAAATTCATAAAACAGTTGGAACTGCCATGAGAGGCACTTCTAAATGATGTCACCATAGTTAATTTTTATCTACAGTATTTCCATTTTCTCTCATTGAAATCCTCTAGTAGCTTGGCCCACAGATAAGACTGTAGGAAACTAATCAGATTGAACGAAGTATGATCTGAAGACGTCCCAAAGAAGTATAAGCTCAAAATACAAGCAGAATTACAGGGAAAGTGGAAGCAAGATAAACCATATAAAATTGAAACCTTATTTCATGGTATTCTTTTTTTAAGAAAAAAATCCACACCATAGAAGGAAAAAAGTGCAAACTCTACAGGGAAGAGCATAGAAATGCTGGTGATATAGACCAGAAGAATGAAGAGAGTGAGGAAGTTTCTGTTTACAGATTAGGTGTGGTAGGATGGCAAGGCTGAGGTTGCTGCAGCATCTTTTCTTTGTTTACATCTTTGGGATATATCCAAGATTGAAGTGATTTACAAAATAGTCAACATGCTTTGGCAAGTTGATAAGCTTCTGATGCTTCCATTTCTACAGTACAGTATCAGGGAAAGTATTATGGTTACTACAGCTGGCAGATGGAGTTCACAATGCCATAGAGAAAACTGGTGACCTTCAAATGACACTTGATAGTCAGCAAGGGATGTAACTAAATCATTTTGGAATTCCTGTTTGTGTTGATGCGAGATTGCATTCTCAGCTTCTTCATTTGCAAATAAAGCCCTGTGTGAAACAGTAAATCTGCCTTTTCAGTCTAGCTTTTGCAAACACCTGCGTATCTGCTTTATATTTCTCCATAAAGTGGCTGTCTGAGAACTTTGGGCTTTGTCAGTGGGTGAATTCAGATGACACGACAAGCTAAGGGATCTGTGGGAGCCGAGGCTTGTTACGAGCAAGCATCAGGCTGGCTTGAATGTACCTGTTTACAGGAGCAACTAAACAAACCATAGCATAATTTTGTGATTTGTTTATCGTGTCATACAAATTGCAATAGCTATAGTTTTCTAATTTGTTTCAGCTAATTCAGGGTTTATTCTTATTTGTTCTTTGTATGCTATAAGCTGGAGCAGTTGAGCAAATCTACACAAGCATGCTTAAATACAACAAGGTTTGTAAACCCACTGAGTGATCTTGGGCAATGACAATGGCAAACCTCCTCTGAACAAATCTTGCCGAGAAATCCCTGTCATAGGGTTGTCATAAGTCAGAAATTACTTGAAGGCCAACAACAACAAGAAGGGCTTCTATGAATTTCTGGCTTGTTGAGATGTGTGATTTGTGTTGCTGCATTGTCAATGGATGATAGGAATGGATGATAGAAAAAAATATTTTCAGAATTGTCATGCATTTTTCCTTGTGTCTGCAGTTTCCTGCTAACCATTCCAGAGTGCAACTTCTATACTTCTTCCTCAAACCACGTTAAATCCTGCTTTTACCATTCAGTAATTTGGGATATCATTTGTATCTTTCCTGTTAAATCTCTCAGACAAGTTTCATGAGATGCACTTCGTGTGTTGTGTTGTAACCACGCCAGTGATACATCTAGAATGCCCAGGTGACTAAATGTCATGCATCTTTAAAGCACTGCCCACACTAAGCTTATATTTTTACAATATTGTGATTTATTATGTTCTGCACCACTTTCTGTCCTGTTACTTCTGGTAACAATACAAGGAATTTCTAAATGGAAACAAATGCTTGTGACCTTAGTATTTCTCCAAATCACTTTAGAACTCTTATGGAACAGTTTGGCAGTATGCATTTCAATTTTGGATATCGTCATGTCTATAATTCCTTCCCACATGACTGTTATTTAGACCTGAATGAGTTGCAGGGGCCACCTGTGCCATAAAACTGTTATGTGGGAAGCAGCTGAAACCTCCCTCCCCAGGGTATGCCTCATTACACATTTCCTGTGTAACTGCTAATTCACAGTTAGTGCTATTTATTGAGAGGGCCCAGAATATATGAAGGTACTCTATATGCCTCTTGCTGCTCATAGTTTATATTCTTGGGTTCTATCCAAACAAGTTTAGGATTAGTTGATGAAAGCCAGTGAAGTTTGTGAGAAATGCCACTAGCATCTGGTCAGTAGTTCACTTCTTGGTTAAACAATCTAAAAGACAGGTAGGAATTGCAAGGAAGGTTTCTATAATGCCAAGTCCTAACTCCACAGGAAAGGTACAGTTTCTACTGAACTGGAAATTAATTAATCTCATTATCTGAGTAACTGCAGGTGGGTGTTTAGGTTGCTATAAATATAAGATTACTCTGACTGTCGCATGTTTGTACAGTATTTGGTCCCAGATGAATTAATAGGTGCAAGGTTACCAAATGTGTTCACTAGCACTGTAGTATCTACAGTGCTATCATTTCAGATTCTGTGGCTTTCATGGCTGTTTAATAGGCAATAATACAACATATAGATCTCTACACTTCTTAAATATACACAAGTTGAATTTTTTCCTATTGGAGGACTTTCAATGAGGCAGCATCATTGCCACAAAAATGGGAACTGGAACATCCTGAAAGCCTGTTTACATATTGAATTAGATGAAAGGAAAGCAGAAATGTGGTTGTGCCATGGCTTTGTTATAACATGCAAAAGGAGGCATGAAGTTTTGAATTTTAGCAGAGAAGTCAACCTTTAGCAGATAAATCTCTGCTTTGACATGTTATTTAAGTCAGAACTGAATTTGAGATTCTAAAATGGAGCAAAAACAAATTCTCAATTTTTTTTCTTTAAGTAGGCATTCATGATTATAGTGGGAAGAATAACATGCTCTTCACAAATTGGTGTTCGGAGGCATTTTTACTAGGCTCTATAGAGGAGTTTTAATCTTACAAAGATTAAAGATTTAAAGCAGTATTCATTCTTAAAGCAAGTAATTTACACTATGATTCTTTCACTTCACCTTTTTATATAACATTATTATAGTTGGTGACTTTCAGGCAGTGAATTCAGTACAACTCAAATCCCCAATTTTCAAACTGCCGAGATTTTTAAATGTTAGAGAACACAAATGATGCTTCAGCCTGAGGTAAAATTTGAATCCCTGACTGTGATGGATGAATGCACTAGGTGTTTTTCAAGTACAATGAGTCTTTGTATTCTATCATTATGAATAATATAAAAATGAATAATGCAAAAAAGTATGACTGAATGCAGTGCAATTTAATGGTTTAAGCAAGTCTGTATGCTGTTGAAACTACTCTTATTACTGAAAAAGAAACTGGCTGTTATTGGCTGGTGTACTTTAAATGTCACTATTACTTTAGGAAATATGTCACAATCTCAGCCTTCAATCTCTGTTAAGTGGTCTTTTTCAAGATGAACAGGGAATGTGCAGAAGAAGCATTAAAGCAAAATCTGCGTTAAGGAATGGACTCAGACTTAATATACGTTTATCAGGCAGTATTAGGATCAATGAAATCCTCCAAAGCTCTGAGTTTTGTCTCCATTGTAGAAGAGGTGAGACATTATATCATGGTGATTTCTATGTGGTGGAAATTGTGCAACTGATGGAATATTATGGGACAGGTTGGATTCTGTGGGAATACTATATCTGGTTTTATCAAGTGTGGGAATTTCTGACATTAGCAGTCTGATGTCTTCTGCTTATACTATAGTTTGCCACATACTGTTTATTATAGGCTTTATTATATTATTTAGGAATGAGTTTCAGCTATTAATGTCATCAAGATTCAGTAAGATGCTCTGGCTAAACTTCATACTGTAGTGTTTTTGAGGCAAATCAGACAAATATACATTACTTCAGTATAAATTAGGCAAGCCTTGCTAATTAAATATTTTAAGAGTCTTATTTATTTATTTATTTATTTATTTTTGTTCTTAGGTTTTTCAGAGAAGCTAAAGATGCACCTTTCTAGCTGCTATGATTTGCCTTTCTTGCCTTTGGATCCTTCTCTACATTCTTGCTTCAGCCCAATTTCTGTTCACTTTTACATACCATTTTTTGTTGCTGTTGTGTGCTTTCAAGTTATTTCCAGCTTATGACAACCCCAAGGTGACACTGTCTTCTCTTGGGAGATTTGTTCAGAAGGGATTTGCCTTTTCCTTCCTCTGAGGCTGAGAGAATATGGCTTGCTCAAGGTCACCCAGGGCTGAGCAGATACAGTGCTACCTCGGGCTACGAAATTAATTCGTTCCGCCGTTCCGTTCGTAACCCGATAATTTCGCAACCCGAAAAGGCTTTCCGTTAGCGCTGGAAAGCCGCTAGCCGCGCTTTGCTTTTGAATTTCGCGCCGAAATAAATTTCGTAACCCGAAAAAAATATCGTAACCCGGAACAGTTTTTTCCAATCTAACTTTTTCGTACCCCGGAAATTTCATAACGCGATCATTTCGTATCCCGGGGTACCACTGTACTCAGATCCAGAGTTGTATTCCAACAGTCAAACCATTACACTATGCTGGCTTTTTGTTTGACATTTACACATCACATATCTGTTCAGTTGTTTTAGACATTTGCTAAATTAATTATGGGTTATAGTAAAAAGAAAAAGCAATAATAAAAAACTTCTAGAGTACAAAGCACAATACTGAAGAATTCATCCCCCACAGTGTAGTAATAAAGGTCACAGTCCCTGGACAACAAATTATCTCCTGCCTACACACTATATAAAATAACTATGTAATCTATCCGGAAGCCATCTTCCATACACATTTATGATCTTGTGTGGGAAGTGATTCCTGAACTTCAGTGTGGTAACACTGATGACCTGTTAGCTGCTATTAATTTCATTTCCTTCAGTGAGGAACTGTGGCCATAACCTGAACTGGTAATACCGGCCAGATCATACATAGAAAGGAGACTCCCAAGAATATAATGTTGGAATATGAACTATGAAGGGCTTAAAAATAAGTTCTGTCTCCTGCAATTTAATTTGAGTCTAGAAGCTTGATTCTTATCACCTCTCTACACGCCAGAGGAAGAAGTAAACTCTGGTGTTACTACTTCCTATGATTCTACTTTAGCTTCAGTTATCATCATCGGCAGTGCAACACATAATAACATTAATTATTTGATCCTCAGAGTTTAAAAGCATGAGTAAATGCTGTGAGATCTCTTGATCTCCTTTTTTGGAGTCCTTGATACCTGGAGCAAAAGAGCTAGGATTTGTCTTTTAAAGTGGACATTCTAACCATCTTCCAGTGTGCCTTGTTTCCTACTTTCTTTTTGCCTCTGCTTCCAAAATTCACTGAGGATGGGGGTATCAGGGGGCACAAAACACGCTGGGGAGACTACATATGTCCACACCTTCTTTAAAATACCCAGAGTTTTGCAACATGTCGCCAGCCCTCGCTATCATTATCTATTTAGCCATAAATAAGGCAGAATCGAAGTGAGGGGTTCTTAACCTTTGATCTGCTCCTGCAGATTCATGACCTGGGTGCAATACGTATATATAATTGAATTGGTTTTTTCTTCCATTTCTTTCAAGTTATTTTGAAAATGGTGTTTTAAGTGCATTTCTCTATGGAGGGAGTCCATAGGTTTCATCAGATTGTCAAAAGTATCTGTAGCCCCTAAGAGCTTCACCAGTAGTACAAGACCATACTTAAACTTTAAACATCTTTAGATGAAGATTAGTACCATCTTTCTCAAACGTTTTTGTGTTATTGATCCACTTCACTTCTTGTTCTAATCAAACTAATTTGGCTCATTCACAGATTTGGAAGTGAGGCAGCCATCCTGACTTGGGTGTCATCAGCATATTGATGATCTCTTACTACAAAGCTCTGAATTATATTTGCCAGTGACTTCATGCAGGGTTAAACAGCACTGATGAAAGACTGCCATTTGTGAAATACACCAGTCATTTATTATTGTGTGTATATAATTTTTCCAGTGATTTCACTATGACTGCTATAATAAAAGATCAAAGCAAATAATTTTGGTACTATCTTAGAGACTTAAACACATTCAAGTCAGTCTAAAAGATGGTCCTGTCTGCCTGTCAGAAGTTGCTAAGAAGTCCAGCAAGATCAGCAGGGAGATTTTCTCTCTCTTCCCCCACCCTGTGACCTCTAGATACAGATAATCCACCAGGGCGACTAATGCAGTAAATCCCATATCCATGCTGGAACCCTAATTGAAAATGGAGACAGGCAAGAGACAGTAGGCCTTGTTTGTATTTTGATAGAAGACCCTCATAGTGAAACATTGGTGACCCTTGCCTGGACTAATTCCTACTACAGATTATTAGACATTGTGATCATAGGTGTAATAACTGTATGGTAGCCTTCATAACCCCAAGTACTTTGTCCACAAATTGTCATAGGACAAAAGCAGATGGAGGAGAAAAGCTGGCTCACCCCCCAGGTTTCCTGATCTCTTGGGAGACCTTGCTGACCACACTGCCAGCTCTCACAATGGGCCGATAACCAAACTGCAGTCAGCACTGCCCCATCCCACTGCCATAGATGGACCTGCCATACAGCAATTGCAGCTAAAAGCTGTGCATTCCCCCCTTCCACTCATGTGCAAGAATGCATAACCGTTCCTCTAGCAGCAACCAATCATGTCCCCTGCCCCACGGCCAGTCCATTGGACAGCCTGAGCGTCTGCTTGATCACACGATCAATAGGCTGCCCATACACCTCTGTGTACCCAGTGACACATTGGCACAGCACATGCTTGTCCAACCATCATGTTCCCTCCCATACATACCCCCCTTCCCCCCATGGCCCCCTGTTGGACCAGCCAGTTTATTAATGTTTCTATTAAATCCACTTTATTGTTGGTAATATGATGTGTGCGTTGTCATTTCACTTCACAGGGTGCACATTGGGTTGATGGTACTTCTGACCACTTGTGCAGCTCAGTCACAGGCAGGTGACCCCCCCAAAATATTTCCAGCCATGGCACCAGCAGCCACCTGGCCCCTCCCCGGTCTCCGTACCGGCACACAGTCCACACACTGATGTGATAGATTCCTTTTTCTGGCTTGAATCAGAGCAATCTAGGATTTATTTGTTCTGGTGTTAAGCTCCAAAGCATGGCTTGGGGCTATTTTCTTGCCCTTTCAGCCATGTGTGTTGTCTGCATTAGTGTATAGATGACGCACATGGCTGAAATGGCAGGAAAACGGCTTCAATCAGCGCTTCGGAGCTTAACACCAAAGCAAAATAAATTCTGAAATGGGGTGGGGATGTTTCTTTTAGCCTGTGCAAGCAAGCTCTTAGTGAGCTGTATCTGCTCCATCTTCTAGTAGCTCTTACTTGAAGCTCAGTAACTATACCCTCCAGAACAGCTCAGCTGAGTGTAATGATGGTAAAGAGAGAGAAAATACATTGCCAGCATCTCAGGGTTTCAAGTGAACCCCTGAGCTTTCTCACATTTGGCGTGACATTTTTGCTACTTGTGTTTAAGCTCTCTCAACCTATTTTCTTTCCCAGACCTTTCCAGTAATTCAAGCTTTTATCAGATTAGAGAAGTGTTGGAGACTGATTTGGGCAGTGGTCCGGTAGAGCTATAATTTGAAAAACTGGCTGGGGAATCTGATTATTTTTAGAAATTGTATTGTTGTGTGCCTTCAAGTTGTTTCTGACTTATGGCAATCCAAAGGCAAACCCATTACAGCGTTTTCTTGGCAAGGTTTCAG
>NC_056524.1:181599646-181627370 GCF_019175285.1 Sceloporus undulatus
AGCGGGTTTGTCTTTGACGTTCTCTGAGGCTGAGGGAGTGTGATCTGTCCAGGATCACCAAGTGGGTTGCCATCACTGAGTGGGGATTTGAACCCTGGATTCCAGTCATAGTCCAATGCTCAAACCGCTACACTAGGCTGGCTCTCACTTTAATAAATGGTATGTTGGAATCATACAAACTTGTTTCCAGGGACTGGCTGTTCTAATGGCCCTCCAGTTATGTAACTTGGATCTATGTGTGCTACAGTGTGACCTCAACAGATGCTTTATTTTAGTGCCTCCAGTTATCAGAGCAGCAGAAAATGGTGTGCAGTCCAGAACATAAAATCCAATATATAACCTTTCACACATAGGATCTGCAGTAAACTGGAACAGACCCATTGTCATCATATAGACCATGATATTCTGAGCTGCTTGTTTCAAGATGGCCCCAGCAGGAATACTGAAGTCGTTAATTACTACAAAACTCCAATAACAGGTCTGATGGTACCTTGTTGGATCTACTGTGACCTGGTATACCTGTGGGCTTCCCTGCTTGCCTCTGGGTTCCTTCCTAA
Organism: Sceloporus undulatus; assembly: GCF_019175285.1. Lineage (NCBI taxonomy): Eukaryota > Metazoa > Chordata > Lepidosauria > Squamata > Phrynosomatidae > Sceloporus > Sceloporus undulatus. The sequence goes on from NC_056524.1 coordinate 181,600,204, forward strand.
GGTCTACACAGTCAAGGCTGACCGTGTTTCTAGGTACCTGTTTCTCCTTAAACCTATGCTGATCAATGGCAAGGTCACTTCTGTGATTTCTTCGCAGACCTGTTAAGAGTATATATCCTGTGTGTTAATCTAGGTAGCACACTTGCTCCTTGCCTTTTTGTTTATCGCTAACCTTTTTATAGCCGCCATTGTCATTTAATATTTTTAATGACAGCCTGACTGTGCCTTGTTTTCATTTCTGAGACTGCATCCTCACAGCAGAGGTAATCCAGTTTGACACCACTTTATCTGCCATGACTCAGTGCTGTGGAATCTTGGGACTGGAAGTTTGTTTTGGCACCAGTGCTCCCTGACAGAGATGGCTAACAAAACTACAATTCCCATGATTCTGTAGCATAGAGCCAAGGAAGTTAAAGTAGTATCAAACTGGATTATTTATGCAGCATATGCAGAATGCAGAATTTCTGCAGCATATGCAGAGGATGCAGGATAATTGTTTCTTACTCGCATGTATTAACTGAGATGATGATGGCTGGTGTAAAATGTTAGGGCAAAATATTTAGGAATGTTAAGACTAGTGAAAACTAGCAGGATTAAAAATGTGAGTAGACTGCATTGATTCGCTTTGGGTGTCAAATCTACAGCTGCTATGAAATTGATTGGAGAATGTTTGATAGGTTATTTATTTATTTATTTAAATTCTCCTTAAGTACTTCATGCTCTGTTTCAAATCTTAATATCTTATACATTTTTGCCATTACATATCATATTTTCAAATTCTTTGTATCCTTTTCAAAACGGAATCTGGTTTTATCTTCCCTAGTCTGCATTTGCCTAACTTTCCCATTCTATAACATGCCACCCAAATTTCAGTTCATGCCATTTCAGTTCTAGCATCCTTTTATTTTCTAATGTTTTTCCGTTTTTCAGCCACATTAGATTCATGCAGATTCAAAATATAATTTCATATCCATAGCCCCAACCCTCCTCTCTCCTTTGCATTTATCAAAAGCTTCCATTTAACTCCCGGCTTTTTATCATACTACAGAAATTTTGTCAATTCTTTCTGCCAATTTTTAAAAGGCATATTACAGAGAATAGTTGGAATTGTCTAAAATAGGTACATGAATTTCAGTAATACACTCATTTTAATTGTTGATATTCTGCCTAATAGAGACAAATTAAAAATATGCCATTTATTCAGATCTTTTAAAATATTTTCCCAGATTTTTATATAATTATCATCACACAGTTGCTGATTTTTCAGAGTTAAATTTATTCCTAAATACCTCACCTTTTTAGTTATCTGAAATCCTGTCCTAGTTGAGAATTCTTCTTCCTCTTGGACAGATATATTCTTAGACAACATTTTTGTTTGATCACTATTTACTTTAAAAAGTGCAATTGTATCAAATTCTTTTAATTTTTGCATCAGTTATTCTAAACCAGGGGTAGGCAACCTTTTTGACCCAAGGGCCGAGTTGCTGTCCCTTAGACAACTCGGGGGGGCCGAAACAAACAAACAAAAAAAATAATTTAAAAAAATTATATAAATAAATAAACCGGGACAAATGTAGGACAAAACATTAAAATGGAGGACATTTTAATAAAAATGGAGGACACTCAAAAAATCTGCTGATTTAAAAAAAACGTTAATATAAATGCATGTTTCTGCATAGACAATTGCCCCCCTTGCTCCCCCTTGCCCGCCGCTTGCCCCACTTGCTCCTCCTTGCCCCCCTTGCCCGCTGCTTGCCCCCTTGCTCCTCCTTGCCCCCCTTGCCCGCTGCTTGCCCCCACTTGCTCCTCCTTGCCCCTCTTGCCCGCCACTTGCCCCTGCTTGCTCCTCCTTGCCCGCCGCTTGCTCCTCCTTGCCCCCTTGCCCGCTGCTTGCCCGCTGCTTGCTCCTCCTTGCCCCCCTTGCCCGCCGCTTGCCCCCGCTTGCTCCCCCTTGCCTGCCGCTTGTCCCTGCTTGATCCTCCTTGCCCCCTTGCCCTGTGCACAAAGGCCCCGCATGCTTGCGCAGGAGGCCAAAGGCCCCGGTGGCAATCTGCGGCAGGGCCGGGCTGGGGCCAGTCCCTAGTCCTCGGCGGGCTGCATGCAGCCGACCCCTGTTCTAAACCTGTTCTAAATTCACCAGATATTCCAATCATCTACTAAATCATCTACAAATGATTTTAATTTAAATTCTTCCTTTCTAATCTTTACTTATTGTTTTATCTAATCTGAGATCTCTATTCAAAATTTCAAAAATAAGAATAAACAACAATGGAGAGGGGAGACAAGTTATAATTTTTTTAAAAGTAGAAACTAAAGCAGCCCCCGTTCTACACATTAATAAGCCTTTTATGCCATAGTTATATGCCAGCTGTGTGGAGTCCAAAGATCTTTGTGTAAACTTTTTGTGTTGCAATATGTGCATGTCAAAAAGCATCTTTTAATGGTATACTTAAAAAGCAACTGTCAATTTGGGGCACAGAAATGTGAATACAGTGCTGGATATGTAGTTTTAATTTGATGTGTATCTTGATTTTTACATAGAAGCACAAGCCCAAAACATACATGGAGTACACAATTTTCTAGTATGCATTCTGCTTTCTATTGAAATGTTGTTTGTTTGTTTGTCCATCTTTCACTTACTTTTTTCAGTAAATAGGACAGTTCCAAAAATTCTATGCTGATGTTTGTCTTGATACTTCTTTGCTTAGTTTTAAAATTTACTTTAATGTTGTGACAGTAACTGTGATGATAGAGAAGATAGAGAAATGTTGTCGTTGTTTTTAATTGAATAATTTAGAACAGACATAATGTGATGCTGTTCTGCTCCAAATAGCTAATACACTTTTTATTTGTCTCAGTGTTTCAGCCTTGTATTATCACTGCCAGGAAGTAGACAAGCACTGGGAACAAGTAATTCGGCACTTTGCAAATTAAAGTATAAGGCACTTGAGTGAAAGGGAGTACAATGATGTGAAAAAAGAAAAAGGAAGTTGATTGAAAAGAATTTTTGATTGACAGGCTGAAGTAAGCACACTTTTTCTTTTAGAGATAAAAACATAGAAAAATCATTTAGATACAAAATATCTTACAAAGCATAGACCCAAATGTAGAAGGCATACCTGGAATTTATTATATGCAGAACACTTATTCCTTTTATTCAGTCTTATGTCAAGATAAGTGATCAGGCAGGAATAGGTGTAAGAAGAACAAATATTGAAGACTATATTATAATAGTTCCCCCCCCCCCCCCCCAGAGAAAGGTGTTATTGGGTACAGGTGCTGAAGTAAACTATTTTCTGCTTTATCTATTGATCATGGCTTTGATGCTTGAACATCTGGACCAACTTGCTCACCTCATTGTGGCTTTCTTTCCCTTTGCATTTATTGTAAAGCACTTAATCCTCATGGACTCCAAGAGCCATGCAGATACAATCTTGCTATGCCAGAAGAGATATACATACTGAGCTTTACTTATATCTTATCTGGAGTAATGTTTTTGTATAGATAATAAAGCATATATTGATACTACATTATTTTTATTTGTCTGTCAGCTATGGGTGTTGGTTTCAGGGGGAAATAAATCAGTGCCCTTTCATTATTGCAAATCAATAAGAGCTCGTTTGTTGTTGTTGTTGTAAAGTTGACTGACTGATGGTAATTCTGTGAATGAGAGACCTCGAAATCACCCTATCATCAACAGCCCTGCTTAGGTCTTGCAAACTCAGAGCTGTGGATTGCTTGACTGAGTCTGTCCATCTGGAATATGACTGTCCTCTTTCTACCACCTTCTCCCTTAGCAAGCATCACTGTCTCTTCTAGTGAGTTATGTCTTCTCATGATGTGCCCAAGTACAACATTCTCAATTTAGTCATCTTGATTTCTAGGAAAACATCAGGATTGATTTGTTCTAGGATTTGTCTTTTGTAGCAGTCCACATATCCAAAGAACTCTTCTCCAACGGCTCCTTTGAAATGAGTTGATTCTCTTCTTATCCATTTTCTTCACTGTCCAACAAAAATAGAAATAAAAAAAATACAATGGCATGGACAATCCAGACTTTAGTATTTAATTATACATTGTTACACTACAGAATCTTGTCTACTTTCTTCATAGCTGCCCTTTCAAGTCCTAGTCTTGACTGCAATCTCCATTCTGATTAATGACTGAGCCATGAAAAATCTTGAACTGTTTCAGTGTCTTCATCATCTAGTGTAAAGTTATGCAAATCATCTGAGGTCATTATTTTTGTTTTCTTAATGTTCAATTGTAAACCTGCCTTTGCACTTTCTTCCTTGATTTTTTCAGTAGTCATATAGTGTCTAGATCAAGGGAAGTAATAATGCCACTCTATTCTGCTCTGGTCAGGCCCCACCTGGAATATTGTGTCCAGTTCTGGGAACCACAATTCAAAAAGGATGTTGAGAAACTGGAGCGTGTCCAAAGGAGGGCGACTAAAATGGTGAAGGGTCTGGAAACCATGCCTTATGAGGAACGACTTAGGGAGCTGGGGATGTTTAGCCTGGAGAAAAGAAGGTTAAGAGGTGATATGATAGCCCTGTTTAAATACTTGAAGGGATGTCATATTGAGGAGGGAGCAAGCTTGTTTTCTGCTGCTCCAGAGAACAGGACAAGGAACAATGGATGCAAGCTCCAGGAAAAGAGATTCCACCTCAACATTAGGAGGAACTTCCTGACAGTAAGAGCTGTTTGACAGTGTAACAAACTCCCTCGGAGTGTAGTGGAGTCTCCTTCCTTGGAGGTTTTTAAGCAGAGGCTAGATGGCCATCTATTGGGGATGCTTTGATTGGATTTCCTGCATGGCAGGGGGTTGGACTGGATGGCCCTTGAGGTCTCTTCCAGCTCTGTGATTCTATGATTCTAAGTCTATATATACAAGTCTCTCTCTCTCTCTCTCTCTCTGTGTGTGTGTGTACATAAAGTCACCCCTCCTAACTCATGGATCTGGGATCTGCGACTTTGAAAATTCACAGAGGGCAACCTGCACTAGTTTCAATGGGGCATGTGGCGTGAGCCTCCATTTTCTCAGGGGAGTTCAGAACAGATCCCCCATGAAAATGGAGAGCCAGTTGTATATGTATATATTCCAAATGTCTTGGGTTTGCCATTTTATATAAGAGACATTATTTTACTACACCATTGTATTTATGGGTGTTGAGCATTCACTAGTTTTGGTATCCATGGGAAGTCCCAAATCCAAACTTCAGCAAATACCAAGTATATATGCTCAAGCATGGAAGAATTCAACACTTTTCACTATGAAGGAATGGCTATTGAAATTAATAAATTTAGCAGAAATAGACAAATTGACTTGTTTGATTAGAGAAAGGCCATTAGTGACATTTCTTAAAGATTGGAAATCCCTTATAGACTTTATGCAGAAAAAAGAAAATGATTTGGTAACTTTTGGTTTTGATTATTAGAAAGAATCAGATATTGAAAGTACGGAATACTGTATGCTGTAATTTTTAAATGGATATGAAGTGTGTCAGTGTGTGTATGTGTATAATATGTATGTCTAACCAGCAAAAGGAAGATTGGAAGTCACTTTGTTCTTTGCTTTTTCTTCCTTTTTTAATTTCTGGAATTCTTAATGTATTTTAAAAATAAAAATATTGAATTAAGAAACTATGTATAGATTTTAAAACATCTTCAAAATATATTATTTAAAATATATTTAAGTACCATATATACTTGACAATAAGTCAACCTCATGTATAAGTCGAGGGCAAGTTTGGGGCCATAATTATGGATTCTGCCATGACCCGTGGATAAGTCGAGGGTAAAACTTAGGGGCCTATATCAAAGGATCTAATGAAGCACAGTAAAACAATGTAATAGAACTTACAAAATTCCAGCAGACATAATTCTTTGTGCTCATTCTTAAGGCTGGATGGATGAGAGGAAAGAGGAGGTCTGTGCTTGCAGGACAGATTATACTCTTGCTTTTCACCAGGGGATGGTTCCTTCTTATAAATAAGAGTTAAGATACAGTACTTAGATGGACCCATGGATAAGTCGACTCAGTTTTTTGCGGTCAATTTTTTGACCTAAATTTCTAGACTTATACATGTATATGAACAATCTGTTCATCAGTGGACTTACCTTATGCATTACTAATATTTTAGATCTGGTCCTTAGAGGTGGATATTGTAGACCTGAAGAAGTTTCTTTTCATCCTTGTGGGTTTTTTTCCTGTATTATTTTGGATGAAAGTGTAACTTTTACTGTTTGTTTTTTTTAGGCTTCAGCAAGACATGCACGACAAAATGAATGATCCTGCTATTAAAAGAGTAGCATATGATATTATCAAGTCACCTGAGGATAAACGAGAGTATCGCGGGCTAGAACTGGCAAATGGCATCAAGGCAATGCTTATTAGTGACCCCACCACAGACAAGTCTTCAGCTGCACTTGATGTACACATAGGTATTTGATCAGGTTTTTTTTAGGTTTATAAACTAACCATGGGGTCATGCAGATGATTGGCACAGAAGCGCTGTGACTGCAAGGGCCTGGGCCTGATCCGAGCTGCTGCCACAGTCCTGAATGGGACGCCAGCAAAGAGTGGACTTTCTCCGCTCCTTTTCCGTCTAGCTTTTCCCGGCTGGGCACGCTCTCCACATGGCTTCTGGCTGTTCTGGGGTTGTGCATTGTCTAAATGCCATGCCCCCATAGCGTCCAGAAGCCACACTTTCCTGCCCATCTGTTTTGGGCCTATAAAATAATAACTTCCAACAGTTGCACTGTTTACTGGGAAAGCTTCTGTCCTAATGTTGCTTACTTGGGAGTTTAATTGACATCATTTCCACGTAAGGCTCACTCTACATCTGGTAAGGATCATGAGCATCTGGTTAGAATTAGCCTAACCAAATTTGTATTGCATTACTGGACAGAGTTCTAAAAATGGACACATTAAGGCTAATGAACTGAACAATGTTTAATTGGAGAACTGCAACCTCATGACTCAGTTCTTAAATATTTGTATAAATGTGGGCATATGAATACTGTTTAAAAGTACTAAAATGAACTGATTTTTCTGGATACAATCTATTTCTACAGTGCAGTTATCTTTATGCCTAGTCAGGCATAAGCCACATTCTAAACATTTGCTTTTATAAAAAGTGTATAGTATTACATTCTTATTGAGGCTAGCTGAAGAAGTTATATCTCTATAAAAGTGTCTGTATGAATTACTTGTCCTAAACAGCAGTGCATTTTATGAGGAAGAATGATGGGAAATGATTTTATGTGTCACCTTCAACAGATTTAATTGATAACATGAAAGAAAATAGTGTAATACCAGGAATGGATGAATTATTAATGATATTTGAAAAAATTAGCAGCAACTAACTTGCATAAAAATGTTTATGGTCGTTCGAAGGTATGCATGAAGATTATACATTGGTGTATGTAGCACACATGGAATTAGAAGATGACTGTTTGTAACTTGTGACTAAATATTCTCTTCATCTTTGTTCAGAGTTATTTATTATGTGGAATCTGTTTTATTTAATCTATTTCCTTTTATGTTTGGAGCACTTGCACAAGCATCAATCTCTGCTTAATAATGCCTTTATTATAACTACAGTACAGGTTCACATAAAAGAGAAATATGACACAGTTGTATACCAGCAAGTCCCTTCTTGCATAGTTTATCTGCAAAGCAAACTAGACCTACCCTATTCACTCAATATTGGCAGTGATTTCTTCCCCGGTCTAGAAAAGAAGAATATCAAAATTTTGCATCTTCTAGTTTACTTTGATTACACTGCTATTCTTACATGAAATAAAGATATGAACTCTTACATGAATTGCATTTCTGTAACTGTGTAGAATGAGAATCCTGTTAGTCAAACACTTGTATAATGTAGGACGACCTTTTCCATTTTTTCTCTTTCATTAGGGTCCTTGTCTGATCCCCCTAATATTGCTGGGTTAAGCCATTTTTGCGAACATATGCTATTCTTGGGAACCGAAAAATACCCAAAAGAAAATGAGTACAGCCAGTTTCTCAGTGAACATGCAGGGAGCTCAAATGCTTTTACCAGTGGAGAGCACACCAACTATTATTTTGATGTGTCACATGAACATTTAGAAGGTGCCCTGGACAGGTAAGGGTATCTGTTAACAATTCAATATATGTGTTGGTTTGTGTCCTTCACCATGCACCATTCACATTTAGTAGTATCATTCCTACATAGTGACAGCATCCGGACTGCAGAAATGATCTAATTTGACACCACTTTAATTGCCATGACTCAGTGCTATGGAATTCTGGGAATTGTAGTTTTGTGAGACATTTAGCGTTCTCTGTCAGAGAGCACTGGTGTCACAACAAACTAGAATTCCATAGCACTGAACCATGGCAGTTAGAGTGGTGTCAAACTGAATTATATCTGCAGTGTGGATACAGCCACTGTATTAAATACTTATGCTTTTTCAGTAAAAACATCTCATTTGTAATAGCTTTGAAATGAAAGATTTTATGGAACAACCCTCTTCATTATTATATAGAAATACTGGCAGTTTTTAGTGAGAATAGACAGTAGTCTGATGTGTATTTATAGCTTCATATGTTTTATTTAGCAATTCACTAGTGAATTGTCATACTATTACTGTATAGTTGAGAATGTGTTATTTAGGATCTTCACAAGTGTATGTTTCTCCTTTCAGTTTGAACAGAAGCTACATTATTCAACTGTTCTTCAAAGGCTTATTTCATTTATATAGTTGTTAAAAACAAGGCATATTCAAGCTAGTACTACTGTTTAGAGCAAATGAATTTACTGCCGAATTAACCCATTTTTAGTGTGTTAGTGAACTATCCCTTGGCACTGTAGGAACTCCAATATATAAAGTTGATTAAATTTTTATTTTTTAATGACAAGTAAGGTCTTAGATATTGTAGAATTAATGAAAATTATTTTACCAAAGGCTTAATAAGAAGGCCTCTCTGGATCAAAGCTCTGGACTGTTTTTAGGGATAAGGGCAACTATTGCCCTGCAATTAGTTCCTACTGTTATCCAGTTGCCATCTGCCTTCTTAGAGTCTTCGTTGCAACCCATTGAATAGTTGAATCTTTAGATCTGCCTCCTATTTCTTATGTCATAGTATGAGTGAGTAGCTTGACACATGAGAGAAAATAACTTTGAGCTTATGAAGTTTCAGGGTCCAACATTCATATTCAAATTATAAAATATTTATTTAGGATCTGAAAAAAGGTTAAACCTGTGATGAAAGATAGATAACAGATAACAGATCAACGTGATGTAGTGATTTAAATGCTAGACTACAACTAGCCTCAGAGGAAGGCAAAGGCAACCCCCCTCTGAACAAATCTTGCAAAGAAAACGCCATGATAGATTTGCCTTAGGGTTATTATAAATTAGAAATGACTTGAAGGTACACAACAACAACAACAATAGATTGAGCCAGGAGTATCACAATTTTAATAGGTTTTTAACTAGCCTACACACTAAATCTTCTGACAGCCGGATTTGAGATATAGTAGTTGCACCTTAGGAAGCACCTTAGATGTGCAGGGAAGCTGGCACTTCCTGTAAGGAAGCAGTTCCTAATCTGAACCCTGAAGACCAGGGATTTGGGAATAAAGAGATTGTGTTATCCCATCAGGAGTGAGGAAATTGGGGAGAAGCTTTGAGTGGCTGACTAGTGGAACATGATATTCCCATACTTGGGTGGGTTGGGTACTTTTGCGGGCAGAGTTCTTATACTTGAGGTTTTGTGTATTATGTACAAACATAATTTGTATGTAATTGATTTTAATTTACACATTATAGTTGAACCATCAGCAGCTGCCTTTCAGCAAGAAAAGAAAAATTAGAGATGTGAGTTGGGAGGATGCTCATGTCTCTATCTAATACAGTGGTCCCCAAACTGTGCTCTTTAAGGGATTTTGGACTCCAGCTCCCAGAATCCCAGACTATTGACCAACATGGCAGAGGCTTCTGGGAGCTGAAGTCCAAAATCTCTTAAAGGACACAGTTTGAGGACCACTAATCTAATAGATCAGTTAAACATTTCTGTGTACCAAAGCAGCTGATTCACTAAAGAGAAGATGAGCTAGAAGTTCAGTGGAATAGAAGAAGGAGACAGGACTTTTCCCCACAAGGATTTTTGGATCATACCAAAGTTGAAGGAGAAGGTTAATAAATGTTAAAAAATCAAAGGAATAAGATTAAAGTGGCAGATTCTGGGGTGGGTCCTGGATTTGTCGGATTACTCCCAGTATTTATTACACCACACACCACATGATATGCAGTAGGCAACTGCCAATGACACTTGGAATGTGTATTCATTCCAGCATTCAGTAAGAAGTAGTAGATCTCTTGTGATAGGGAATGATAGTATCATAGATAAATATTGTGAGCGATAACTGGGGATTATTCATGTCCAGTATAGCAGTTTGCATCTGAGCAGCCATTTGGGGATGGTGGCTGAATTTCCAAATTTTGGGGTTGTAAGTGAACAAATTTGATACAGATGTGGGTACCTGTCCAGGGCACTGAGGACAAAAGGGTAAGTTTTGGTGAGCACAGTATTTTGTAGTTCATTGTGCTTTTAATAATTCAGAATGAATGTAATATTTTAAGCTTTAAAACTGTTATTGCATATCCAGTATGTTAATTTGAGAAATATTAAACTTCTTTCCTCTAGATTTTCCCAGTTTTTCTTGTGCCCTCTGTTTGATGAAAGCTGCAAAGATAGAGAAGTGAATGCTGTTGATTCTGAGCATGAGAAGAATTTAATGAATGATGCTTGGAGGTTGTTTCAACTAGAAAAAGCAACTGGAAATCCCAATCATCCCTTCAGCAAATTTGGCACAGGTATGTAAGAATATGTTACACTTGAAGGAAGGACTCTCCAGACATACACTATGATACTTTGTCTCATTCTTTTGTATTTAAAAAAAATAAGTTGTTTTCATAAAAATGGCATGGTATGAGGTATGAAGGTGTTTTTTAAAATGATGCATCTTATATAGTTATGATGACTTAGCACTTGATTTACTTTTAAAATCTGATAGACTGCAACACCTAAGTGCAAGTCTTTGTGTGCATTGCCCTCAGTGAATGAAATGTGTGTTAAGCTGTTCAGAGGTAACATTGATTTAATAATTAGAGTGAGCTAAAATATTTAAAATAAATCATAGACATGAATTAAAACCACGATCAAGGCAGAAAGTAGGCTCCCAAATACACTGGAACAAACGTGTGGATACCTACTAATACTACAAGTATTTTTAAAATTTTGCTCTTTATTTAGAACCATTTATAATATAAGAACTTTTGATTAAGTTTTCCACTAATGGAGGTTTAGTTTATCCAGATACGTGTTTAGGGATAATACTGCGTTTGCATAGCAGGTGAGAAGGTGAAAGTAGATGCCATCTTGCATCATGGTGAAATTAAATTTTATAGCTCTGAATGATGTCTCACAGTGATATTTAAAAGTCTGAGCAAGAAAAGTCAGCCTCAGGAAGTTCACAGAAGAACAATAATCTCCTTGCATTATCATCTGAAACTACAAAACAAAGTAGTAATTGTGAGGATGTGAAGGTTCTGGAAGAATAACAGTGGTTTCTTTCCATATTTTTCTCCCAATATAGTTAGTACCAGTGGTGGCAGTTGATTTAATTCAGGCATGTAGGAGTAGGATTACAAATAATTACTGCAGCCCAGCAAGACCATTAAAACTTGTATTAACACCTGAAGTATTTTTCCTCCACCTTTTTTCACTATAGAAGTGGGTCCCCTACTGAATTAATTTTGCTATAGCAAGAATCCGGGCAAAAAACACTCAGGTGTATTTTTAAACTATGAACATAAGTACAAAAGATTATATAAATATTAAGTAGATAATGATTAGCTTCTGTTAAACTAGAGCTTAACTGGTTAATTGTCAGTTTCTGTCTTGCATATTACATGGATAGCTCTTTTTTGTTACATAACTTTAGTTTTTAAAAAGAGTTGAGCTTGGCCTTTTAAAAAACATAGCAGTTCCAATTCCCAGCACTTAATATGATAAGGTGTTATATAGTGGTTTGAAGTGGAAATGTTTGGAGACCTGTCAAGTTGTACATTCTCTACAAAAACTGTGCATTCTCAGCTGTTGAATAAAACTGTTTTCTTATTTATTTGTAATGATTTTTCTTGCTTATGTTTCTCTGTGCTTATTGCTTCTGCTTGTAAAATGAGTTGATTATTTTATACATCCTTGTTTTTATTTTAAGGACATTGTTTTCACTTCATTTACTTTATGGTTCTTTGCCTCAAGCTTCCTTTCAGTACTGTGTTCTGTCAGCTCAGAATGCTGCATCTTAGCTTCACTTTATATAGCAGTAGTGGTTGAGTCAGCATGCTGGAAACAGAAATTCCAAACTTCAATTTATTTTTTACAGCTACAGAAAACAAAGGATTGTCAGCAATAGTTGAGACAAGACTCAGACACTGATCCAACCTATTTCAAACTTTAACAAATGAAATACCATAAAAGTAGTTTTAACTGCCCGAATGTTGTTGCTGCTGCTGCTGCTGTTGCTGTGTACCTTCAAGTCATTTCTGATGTATGGCAATATTAGGGTGACCCTATCATGGAGTTTTCAGAGGGAATTTACCATTGCCATCCTCTGAGGTTGAGAAAGTGTGCCTTGCCCAAGGTCACTAATATAGTGATGTTTAAAACTTCAGAGCTCTGAATTAGGTTATATCTGAAATTATGTCCTGATCTAGAGATAATGTTCCCAGCCAGTATCATACTACGTTCCAATAACTTCCTCCACCATTCATATGGTTAGCTACACACCTTGGCTTTAAACAATATCTTATCACCATACCCACAAGTTATGCATTTCTGTTGCTATATACACACACCATCAGCTCATTCACAGGTATAAATGTCTGTCCCTAGGTACTTTACTCCAAGTATCTGATGAAGTAGATTTAGACTATGAGTGTTTATGCTACTAACTTCTTTCCTTCAGTTAGTCTTAAAGGCACTACAAGTTCCTTATGTATACTGATCCAACAGATGAGTTTCCTGGCAAGTTTACTTAAGTGTTTCACATTTAAGGGAGCACAGTATTCCCATAGAATCTGAACTAGGAAACTGGTGTGTTTTGAAGGAGCCAACACAGCAAAGCATTCATTGGTCCTTGCTGGGAGCACTGAAATCATTTCCCTAGTTTACTCAGTATGAGAAAACTGTTTTAACATACCAGGGGATCTTCTGAGAAGGACATGCCAGGCAGATTGCTCATTTGTGCTCTTAATAATGAATAAAGTGTGACTAAATTTTGCCACCATTGGTAATTAGACAGGTAATGTTGAAACCAATGTTTCTCTGCCTTCCCCTACATTCCATTCTTGCAAAATCTAGTCTGCTTTTTATGTATGTATGTGTTTGTGTTGTGTGTCTTCAAGCAGTTTCTGACTTATGGTGACCCCAAGGCAACCCTGTCAGGGGGTTTTCTTGGCAAGAGTTGTTCAGAGAAGGTTTGCCATTGCCTTCCCCTGAGGCTGAGAGCATGTAACTTGCCCAAGGTCACCCAGTGGGTTTCATGGCTGAGCTAGGAATTAAACCCTGGTCTCCGGAGTCTTAGTCCAACACTCAAACCACTGTGTGACACTGGCCTGCTTGTATGTTTCCTCAATATGCCTTTGAGCTATGAAGCCATTAACTGCCAATGAGGAAGTTATAGTGGCCAATGTTCATAGTTGATAAGCACAGTCTGAATTATACCTGTGTTTTTATTCTGCATAATGTTATATTTTGAAACCTGGCATAGAACTATGCAAGTAAACACTTTTTTGTGTTATTTCTTGAGGATGACTGTTCTACCCAATTCAAGATTTCACACTGAATTCTAGGCTACTTGATCTTACCGAGGTTGTGAAAGCTGCAAATAGGATAAACATCTATCAGCCAAGAGTAACATCATGTCTTTAAAAAACAGAATGCCCATTTGTCATAATCTATATAGCCGTGTTTCTAGTCCCCATGCTTTGACTTGGGTGAGAAATGTGTACACTAGTCTTGCTTATCATTATAAGAATTAACAGCTTTTGTGAAATTGATTTTGGATTCATGACTGTTTTGTGACACATCCTTTATTTTACTTTTATATTACAGGAAACAAATTCACTTTGGAAACTACACCAACACAAGACGGAATAGATGTAAGGCAAGAGCTGCTGAAGTTTCATTCAACTTATTATTCATCAAATTTAATGGCTGTCTGTGTTCTAGGTCGAGGTGAGAATGACAAATTTATGGAGGTTTATTTAATCAATATTTTAAAAAATGAAACTATGTTTGAATTCATTATGTAGGGAATTAATTGAAAGTAAATTATATTGTCACATACTGAAATATAAGTTTTAAGCCACATATTGAAGAAACGTCTTACACATAGCAGTAGAATTTCATCTGATGAAAATATTAGAACTAGGATCTGAATGAGTATAAGGAGCATTCTGCTTGTTCAAGGGGGCTTTCAGACCTCTTCTATCGGCACCCTCAGTGCCACTCAAAAAGCCCCTCTGCGCAAGTTCAACAAATTTATCTGGAGTGACCATATAAGAAGTTGCTACAGAATGAAAAAGTTGGTAATTGTCTCTCTTCCCATCTGTACAAATGTAAAAATACTTTATATATACAAGCATGGATCTGTCAAATTAGCAATCTGTAAGCTGCTCTGAGAGCCTTTGTAGCTAAAGAGCAGTATACAGTATAAATACCTTAAATTAAATAAATAAATAACACGTGCTTAGTGTTCTCTGGATCCATCAAAATATTTAGACTGGATATATATATATTTTGTGATTTTAAACTTATCTTGATAAATAAGTTTACTGAGTTTTCTATTTTCTTCAGTAGTGTAGCATGACTGTGGTTTTATATGTTGATTCTAATAAAACAATTTCTGTTGTCTTATTGGAGCTTAGCTTTCTGTGCATGAATAAACTTGATGCTGAACAAAGTGTGATTTATATTTTAAAAATCCACTTTGCTTACATAACAGTTCTAGTGCCTTTTATTTTTTAGTATTGATTAGCATAATTTCTAGGATAAAAATTATTCCTACATTTGAAAAATGGCAGCAATCCTCCATTAATTATTTGATAGATATTGGTTTGGATAGATTTCAGGATTTCAAACAGCAAAGGTGACTGCAGTCATATTGTAGTGTTTTTTCTTTATGGATGTGAGATAACCACAGAAACTATCGCCTGATACAGACGGGCAGAAAGGAGCGATGAGATACTGCCCCTTTCTGCCCCACATGGAGGCTGCAGCAACCAAATGCTGCAGCCTCCGGGAGCTATACAAAGAACCTGCTCCCGACTGGTTCTTTTTAGGGCACACGCACAGCGCCATTCGCACCCCTCCTGCGCGTTGATGACATCCGTGCGGCGTTATCATGGCGGCCTCCTGTGTAGATGGGGGTGCGCCATTATGGCATGGTAGGGCTTGGAAGCGTGCGGTTGCTCCGCACTCTTGAGCTCTAATTTTGGCCCCAGGACGGCGCTTGTTGCCCGTTTGTATTGGACCTATATTTGCTTTTTTGTATGCAGATTCATTCATCTTTCTTTACATGGCCCATTTTTAGGATTCACCAGGCCAAAACACTCTGCAGAAATAATCCAGTTTTGAGATTGCTTGAACTGCCCTGGCTCAGTGCTAGGGAAACCTGGAATTATAGTATATTGTGGCACCAGACCTCTCAGACAGAGAAAGCTAAAAGTCTCACAAAACTACAGCTCCTAGAATTCCTTAGCATTGAGCCAGGGCAGTTAAAGTGGTCTCAAACTGGATTACATCTGCAGCCTGTTTTGACCCACTGTTGCAAATTTTAGGTGAGGGCTGTCAGAGCCAGGGATAGGATTGGAGGAGGAATTCAGATGTGGGTAAGAAGGAGACAGGAATGTACAGTTTCCTCACAAACCCTGAAATACAGGTTTATAAACCAGGTTTGATGCTTGCACTTGTGAATTGATAAGATGCTTTTAATATTCTTTAACATCAGGGCTCTATGTAGACTGAAGGTTTGTGTTGAAAGTGAAAGATTTTGTCTCTGAAATTGGGCATTATGAAAATATCATATCTTAAACAAAGTATTGTTTTAGCCCCTGTAAATGTTTACTGATATTGAAAATGTACAATGTAAATATGTGGATACCAGAACATAGTTGGGCATGTCTTTCATGAGTAACAGATCCCTAGTACTCTTCAATCTCCATATGCTCTCTGCCTCTCCACTCTACACCCAATATTCCAGATGTCTTAGGAGCATATGTATTGTAGGCAGAATACACTATGCAGTGTAAAAAGTACAGAGTAGTTTAATTTAAGCATAGACATTTTATTTTTGAAATGTGTGTAAAACAACATTAACTTTCAGATACTGTATGTGGCTTTTTTAAAGGCCTGTTCAATGGGCTTTCTTTAATAGGAGAAATAAAAAACAAAAAACAGATGCATCTGAGGAAGTAAACTTAAAATAAACTCTATGAAAGCTCATGCTGCCAACTTCTTTCTTTAGTTAGTCTCAAAGGTGCTACAAGTTCTCTCTACATACTAAAAAAACCCAGAAAGTATTGTGACTATAAGGAATTTCATTTTAATTTGTTATATAGAATCTCTAGATGAGCTAACCAGTTTGGTAGTGAAGCTATTCTCTGAAGTAGAGAACAAAAATGTTCCATTACCAGAATTCCCTGAACATCCTTTCCAAGAAGAACATCTCCGGGTAGGTTTGAAACTTTATGGTAACTCTTAATTTGGAAGTGAAGACTTAATAATGCAACCTGTCATTAAGTGTAATCATTCATTTCCTGAAACTTCAGTAATTATTTTGATAGGAATTGTTCTTGAGTAATATATTATGTTATGGTCTATGCATGACATACAGTAGTTATATGTGTTCTGTATTGTTTGTGGTGTATGTGGGAGAACAAATACTCCCCTGTAAAGACAAATTGTTGGCTTAATTTTAAATCAGTTTTTTTTATTTCACAGCAACTGTACAAAGTGGTACCTATTAAAGACATTAGAAATCTTTATGTCACATTTCCAATACCAGATCTCCAGAAGTACTATAAATCTAACCCTGGCCATTATCTTGGTCATCTTATTGGGCATGAAGGGCCAGGAAGTCTTTTATCAGAACTGAAAGCTAAAGGTAAGACTTGCAGTGAGTTGATACTGAAGCATAAAATATATTTTGAAGCTTTGGCACAAATAGTTCTGTAGTCTACTCCCTAAAAGGTAGAATGAAGGACTCTTCCATGCCAGCCTGCCCATACCATAAGATGGAATTGACAATTTTGATGGGTTTAGGGTACAGTGTTCTGTGCCTTGGTCTCTCTGACTCCCAAAATGCCAATAAATGGGACTGAGGGCCCCCAGGCTGGAAGTGGTGAGAAATCTATGTCTGGTTTTGAAAAACAAATTCCAGTACACTGCCCTATTTGAAATGTGAATCACTGTTCTTGGAGTGTTCCAGGAAAAGCAATTCACTTTTCTTTTGCCCAGAAAAGGGGCTGCTTGAAAGAGTGGGAGGGGGCGTTACAGGTTGCAAAACCAGCCTTGTGGGGAGTGCATGTATGTCTGAGGCCACATTTTGTCCAATCTTGCCATATGCTCTTCTACAGAGGATGTGGATGTTTTTAGAAGGGTTAGGTGAAAAGGAAGAGAGCCCAGAGCAGAAGTGGACTATAAGAAGAAGAGAGTCTGAAGGGTTAAAGTCAAGGGAAAGCCTACGAGAGATAGAGTTCATAAATGAATAAAGGAAGAGTATCACCAAATTCAGGAAAGGAGGGACTTGGTGATAAAACTGAATGAGAGAAGGGGAGCTTCCATCAAACAGACTAAGAGCTGGAGTGACAGAAAGAGCCTTGGGTTTGAGCTCAATTGGAAAGTGGCACCATTTAAGAGTTATAGTGAGAGAAAAGAGACCTGGGGTTGGAAAGTGGCACCACTTAGAGAGGCAGAAGCTAATCATGTCTCTTGGTAGGTAGCCATGTAGAAAGCTCTTCAGGAGGCTCAAAAGTAGGGTTTCAGGACATAAGACAATAAGGCAAGGAAAATAATGTGGAAAGTGTCCCAAAAACTAAGGGCCAGAACAGACCGGCAAGAGGGGGTAGCTTGAAGCCACCCCCACTGAAGATGCTTTGGGGCTGCGGCAAACACGCCGCAGCCCCAGTCCACCTTGAACCCAGCCCAAATAGGAAAAGGTCTGCTCCTATTTGAGCCAGGAAAGAGCCAGCTTTCCCAACCGTGCCCCATTCCCAGCATGGCTTCAAGATGTTCTGGTGGTGTGCAACTTCTAAACGTCGGCTTCTGGGCATCATTGGAGTGTGTGGCTTGTAAATGCCTTGCTCCCAAGATGCCCAGAAGGTGTCTTTAACAGGCCGTCTGTTCTGGCCCTAAGTCATTGAGGAATTTGGATCTGTAAAGCCACCACCTGGCTATTGGAATAATGGGGTGAAATAATTACCATATCCAAACTGTGTCACCTTGTGCAATAAGGCAATGAAGAGCATGTCTGTACTACACTGTTATGACAGTCTGATATCACTTTAATTGCCATATTCTATTCTGTGGAATCCTGAGATATGCAGATTTTCCCTTTGCAGACATATGAAGACATACATACACACCATTCTAAGTATCCTGTCATGGTACAATTGCACCTCTCCCAAGGAGGGGCAAAGTTTTCACCTGAAATTGTATTACTGGCGCTTTACTTCTTTCTTGTTATTTCCATTCTTTTACTGCTTCAGTAGATTATCTCCTCCACTTTAAAAGATGTGTTAAGCAAATATTTATATGTATCCCTTTAAAGTAGATGATGAAATCAGGCTGGAACTCTCCCTACACTATAGGATGACTAAACTGAGGCTGTCATACTTTGGCCATATAAGGAGAGCTCATTAGAAAAAATGATAATGGCCTGTTACAGACTGCCAAAATAAAGCTGCTTTGGGTTTCTTTGGAGGTATGCTGCTTAAATGATGCATGCATCCTAAGAATCCAGAAGCTGCACCAAAGCTGCACTCCAGTGCTTAGGAATGGAATGTGGCTTTGGCGCGACCTCCGGACTCTTAGGACCCATGCATCATTTAAATAGCATACCTCCAAAGAGACCCGAAGCAGCTTTATTTTGGCAGTCTGTAACAGGCCAATGTTTGACAAGGTGAGGGCAACAGGAAAAGAGGAAGACCACACCACAGATGGGGGACTTAATCAGGGAGATCATTGTTCTGGATTTGCGGAACCTGAGCAAGGCTGTTGAGAATAGGGTGACTTGGCTATCTTTCATACACGGGGATCACCATGGGTTGAAAACTACTCTAAAGCAGTTAGCAACACAAGACCAAAATGAAATGGAGAACAGAAGCTACCTGTAAGAGAAGTATCATCTGAACTGAAGCTGTAAATCTGTAGTATTTCCTGTGTTTAAACCTGTTGTTTAACATTTATATTTAATTGCTGTGTGCATATATTCTCAGTCTGTAAATTCCATCTGTTTCCTTCATAACATTATTTGATAGTTGTAGACCAAAGCCACACACATTTGTTCTGTTTGTGTGTACACAAGTATCAAATGTGAGAAAATAAATGTCAGGTATTGTGCCTAAATTTTCAATATACTTTACTTAATTCCACAGGCTGGGTAAATACATTGGTTGGAGGTCAAAAAGAAGGTGCTAGAGGCTTCATGTTTTTCATCATTAATGTCGACCTTACTGAAGAAGGACTTTGTAAGTGAATCCCTTCTTGCATTCTTTTGTTTTGTTGTTTAAAGCCCCTGAATATAAATGAGGTACTCAGAAAAGCCTTTTTATTTGTCTAGAATGAGTAATACTTTGTAGAAAATCCATATCAAACTTGCTAAAAATCCATACTGTCTTGTAGATGAATAAATAATTTTCAGAGAAATTTACTCTTACAGTCTTGCTTTGGCAATGGATTTATTTTAAAAAGTGCTCTTTGGATGCACTTGAGCAGGTGGCCCAATTGGTGGCTGTCCTGTATGTTTGATAAATATTCTCCTTTTTCTAAATCTTGCTAGCATTCACCCACAATAGTTCCTGGAATATTAATTCTGCTGAACTAGCAGAAAACTAGTTGCAAAATACCCCCCTCTTTTTGAATTAGCAGTGCTGCATGCACTCTGAAGGTCATAAGTAATTGATCTGCAACCTGCCATCTCTGAGATTCTTAGTATATTGAAGGCATAAGTTTATGTGGCTTGCTTCTTACACTGTGATTTTGTTCTGCCATTTGCTTATGGATTTACCTGATGTATATGCACATATTTTTTCAAAAATACTCAATACCTTTAGTTTGGTATTAATTTATACTAGTTTAGTCTGTACCAAAATAATGAGTTGCTTGTTTGAGATATAAGGGCCAAACTAGATGGGATGCTGAAGATGTTTTTCTCACATCTGACAATAATATCAGCTACATAAAGTGTTATTTAGATTAGTGTTTTTCAGGCTAAATGATGTGGTAGACTGATTCCTCAGTTAGGAAAAAACAGAAGAGTAAAGGTGAAATATTCTCTTTCAAAACATCACTTTCCCAGTTTCCAAGGCAGTTGCATAGGAATGCTCATTCATTGTTTTTATTTTCCATGCAAGAAATACTAATGCCAGATCAATTGCATTATTTCAGTTTTGACCCTAAGACTTGTATTTCCCTAAGAAATTGTTTATGCATGCAATGTGTCTTTCTTTTATTGAAGTACACGTGGAAGATATTATTTTACACATGTTTCAATATATACAAAAACTACGTACAGAAGGACCTCAGGAATGGGTTTTTCAAGAATGCAAGGTAAGACTTTTTAAAACAAATATTGGCTATTCTATTTGCATTCAAAGCAAAACAATATATTTAAAAACAAGGTATTGTGGTAAACATATCACTTTTATAGGTACAGAAATTGAATCTTCTCTTATTCAACTTATTTTAAGAAAAAAAATACATATAATGCTTTTTAAAATGTTTATCAACACAGACATGCGAACCTATAAACACAACTCAAATTCTGTAGTGTACAATAATTTACAACTTTCTAATTTTAAATTTATCATAAATGTTACAGACCATAGAATTTTATCAGCAACGTACCAGTAATTTTTAAGTAGGAAAGTTTCTAGGTTTCCCCCTTGTTATTTCAGCCTTGCTCATTACTGTCTTAACTTTATTAATTAATATTTCTCCTGTCACGTGCTGCCAACTCTACCTCATTCTGTTCATCATCATAGATTCTAAGTTCTGATAAACTTGAGACACAGAGGCATTACCTCTTGGCAATATCAATTGTAGCAGCTTGCATAGAGAATGGGAGGATGGGTAGGTATAGGTCTATACTCTTGCATTTCTGCCTTTCATTTACCATATGCAGGAGAGAATTCCATTCTAGTAGATTCCAAGCCATCACAGAGAAGTAGCTGATATATGTGGTCACTCATTATGAATGTAACATGTGAATTATGGCTGTTGTTATATGTTAATGAATTAATACATTAAAGAGTTTTGCTTAGCAGCTCAAGAAGAACTGTTATAATTCCTTAAAACTAATATTACAGTTGGCCTGCCACTTTTGCAAGTTTAACATTTGCAGATTTGATTATTCACATGTTTGTCCACAAGCACGGCCAGAAAGGGCATGTGTGTGCTTGTCCTCCTCCCTCCCAGGCTTTCCTTCTCAAGGAAAAAAGCCCAGGAGGGAGGGAGCAGTAAGGAAGGGCATGCACATGCTCCTCCCACCTTCGTTCATGCTTTGGCCAGCTTACCTCAGCCAGGCAAAGTGTGGGGGGGGGAATCATGCATGCATGGCCCACCTGCCTTCCCCCATACTTTGGCTAGCTGTAGAAGCTTCCCTCAGCCAACCAAAGCACAGTGAAAGGTGTGGGCGGGGTGTGCACATGCACTCCTCTTCCTCCCATGTTTAGCTGGTTGAGGGAAGCTTCCCTGAGCTGAGCAAAGCATGGGGGAAGGAGGGAGGGGATGTGCACATGTTTTTCCACTTTCTCAGGGGTCTTGCCCTATGTGGAAGGCAGATCGTAGTCTCATTGTAGTTGTGACAACCTTGATGATTAGGCTTGAAACTGGTTCAGAAGGTTATATCTACTTATCTATTTCTATTTTGAGTGGTCAGTAACTTGCAACTCCTCCCTTTTGGTTACCCATCATTATGCTTAGTTAAATATGTTTCTTGTACAGTATACCCCATTTTTGATCCTGTTGAATGCAACCAATCACATGTTTTGTTTACTCTGCTCTGTAAATACAGTGTGCCAGCATCATACACTTATGCTTAAAGCCGCACAACAGAACTGGCAATGGCACACACACTGAACCGCATCATGTGCACGAGTCCCATTGTTTTCAATGGGGCTTGAACATATGCAGTATTTGCCTTACACAGGGTGTGTGTCCAGAATGGATCCCCACGTAAGGCAGGGGCACACTGTACTTGGTAATAACATAATTGTGACTTTTTACAAATTCCTATTACGTTCTTATTCTGAAATCTATGTCTTAAAATCCATTCTCTAAAACTACAAATCTGATGAATTTATAGGATAGGCAAGACTGTAATGAAGTTGTATTTTCATTTTAGGATCTAAATGCTGTAGCCTTCAGGTTTAAAGATAAGGAGAGACCCCGAGGTTATACATCAAAACTTGCAGGGATGCTGCATGTAAGTGATAAGGTTTTATTTTGAGCTATTTATGAGATTTAGTATATGATCTCAAACTGCATTTAATAGTATGTTATTTCTTCATTCATTATATTTTAAACTTTTATTTTATTTATAATTTTTATATATTTAACTTTTCATTAATGTTATTGTTAATGTTGTGTGCCTTCAAGTTTTTTCCGACTTACAGTGACCCTAAGGTGAACCTGTCATAGGGTTTTCTTGGCAAGATTCATTCAGAGGAGGTTTTTCATGGTGCATTGTTGCCGCGACGTGTGGTCGCCGCAGCAACGATCCACAGAAGAAAGGGGAAGTGTCTTGCTGCCTCTTTCTGCCCGTCTGTATCCCCCCAAAGTTGAAATCCTCCCATTCCATTTATTCCCTTTTAAGATTTTGTAGACTCCAGCCCGGGAGGGGAGGGATATGGTTTCTCCTATAATAGAGGTTTTCCAGAAGAAAATTGTTCCACAATTATTGTCTAGTGCAGAGATTTGGGGATACAATAAGGTTTGCCCTTTAGAAACTGCGCACAATGCTTTCTTGAAATCCCTGCTGGCTGCCCCTAAAAAATATCTGGTTCCTCTTTAAGAGCTGAAACAGGGCTAATCTCTCACCAGTGTGCCTATGGCTCTAACCTTATATTGGCTGAACCAACTAGCATGAGTAACACCTAGGTTCCTAAAAAAATGCTTCCTAGAAGAATTACAATTTTGTTCCCAACACTCTTGGACAAATTCAGTCCAAATGATACTCCATTAGAATGGGATAAATATTGAATACCTTCCAAATTATTCCACCAACACAGTCAAACAATTATTTAAATAAAAAATTCAGCTTTCCTCCAAATGGGTGGGACCTATGTACACTTTCCCAAACAACATATTCTGTATGGTAACCACTGTATACAACATATTTTGGAATAGAACAATATTTTTTAACCTGACCCTGTCCCCACCTAGAAAAGTGTTTACAGCCCTATCCCTTTACTATATACCATCCACCTACTTGAAGGGAAAATATAACAATACTCCTGTGCACCAAAGACTTACGATTTGTGAGTCAGGAAAAGTAGGACATTCACCACTGTCTTTTGCAAAGCTCTCTCTTTATGGTCCCTAGATAAATGTTTCTTAATTATATTCTCCACTCTCTTTCCAGTCAACCTCCCCTTGAACAGATCTGTATCCTATTGGTAGGCAACAATACATATATCACCACCACCATTTAACCATTGCCCTGCTGGCACAATGGTTAAATGTTGGTACTGCAGCCACTCACTCACAGCCATAAGGTTGTGAGTTTGATTCCAGCCAGGGTTCCAGGGTCAACTCAGCCTGGCATCCTTCCAATGTCACTAAAATGGGTATCCAGCTTGTTGGGGGCAATTAGCTTACACATTGTAAGAACTTAGAGACTGCTTAGTTCAGTATGAAGCAGTATGGAAATGTAGCTGCTATTACTATTGCTATGGTTGCAAAATTTTCCTTGGCTGCAAGTAAGTTAAGATCTAGATCAAAATCATTTTTAAGAATTATATGGAAGTGATAAAGATATATGGTACCCGATCCAGGGGCTTTTAATTTACATTAAAGATATTTTATTTTTTCACATTTGTATATATTTTGTATTGCTTGTTCCCTGTATTCTATTTTAAATTTATTATTGTTATTATAGTTTATTTGTATTTTACCTTTGTTATATTGAATTGTGATAGCTTATAGTTCTTAGCAATAAATAAACATGCAATTATTGAGTTTCCCTGTATCAAATTTAACTGGGGCCTGATTCTGAAAACATCTTCTTATTCAGCCACACTTTAAATATATTTTGTATTATCTTTTAATGTCTTCACTTTGGGAATTAGTATCTGAACATCCAGAGGTGGGGTGGTCAGCCCTCATGATGTTAATGAACATCTAGAACATTTAGAACTTGTGATTCTCCAGATTTAAAACAGTACTACTGCCAACATCTCTCAACACTGGCCATATTGACAGAGACTGATGCAAACTGAAATCCTACAATGTCTGAAGGACCCTAGGTTTTCTAGGCCTGGTTTGGGAAAGCTTAATTATGAATTTGCTTATTAAAGTCGCATGTAGAGATAACAAAAGCTCCCACAAATTTACAAATTGGCCTTGGGCATAGACTTGCTCCTCTGTCCCTCTTCTTTTTCTAGATTGAATTCATAAATAGTCAGTTCTTTTCTATAATAATAATAATAGTAATATTTATTTATATTTTTCCACCTCTCCCAGGTGGATAGAGGTGGGATTACAGCCAATAAAATGCATACAGAACATATCAATAAAATACAGTACAATAGTAATTACATTAAAACTTACACTATCATCACTATCTTTGGATAGTGTGGCTAATACATTTAAGAATCCTGTAAGAGATGCTGAAAACTGGTTTCTTGAGATACCTCTCTGTTATGTTTACTGAATGTTATTGGTTTCTGCACTGCAAAAATATCCTCCAGGGGTCAGCATTTACTTCTTTTTATCTTCTATGTTTATTTTAGTACATTTAAATGATGGCCTTTGTTCTGAACCATTTATAGCATACCAAAATGACAGTGATTCTTTCCATGCAACCTTAGTGATTGGAGCCTTACCTATTTTAATACAGTGCAGAAAATCAGTGATTTTTAAAAATGCTTTTAGACTAAAAGTATAACATTTCATCTATTTTAGTACTATCCCATTGAAGAAGTTCTTGCTGCTGAATATTTACTTGAAGAATTTAGGCCTGACTTAATAGAAATGGTATTGGATAAACTGAGACCTGAAAATGTCCGGTAAGTTATATTGCCATAGCTAAAAAGTACACAGGTGAAAAGTATAGTGACTGAGATGAAAGTGTATGCAGTTTAATACTGTTAGTAGATCAAAATTACTATTTACAAAATAACAAAGGCTATCAGACATACTTAGAGCTGTTTCAATTAACTATATAAATGTATCTATTATTTTCAAAGAAAAATACTTAGCACCCTGTGCCTGTGGGAAAAAGAGGGAGGAAAAGTTAATGGTATTTGCTTTTCTCATATTTAGATGGGGGAGGGGGGACACTTTTTTTTGGGGGGTGGACTGTTTGGCCCTCTCTCTCGCTCCCTTCATTGCCCTTAGTTTTTGGAATATATACAGTATATTCCCCCCTCCCCCCGGTGGGTCTTTCTTCCATTCTTCTGATGGTTGCCATCTCCCATCTCAGACAGCTCCCTAGGGAAAAAACGTCAAAACGAGAAGTAGTTGTCTAGTCACTTCTGGTTCTGGTTTTTCCCTTACCTTAAAAACTTATTTTTATGGGTCGTTTCTGGAGCTGGAATGGTCAGTGGTGCTGGAGTGAAATTGACTCCTATCACTCTCAAAAGTTGCCAACCCTCATTTAGTCATTCAGTTATGATTTGATTGAATTAGCATTCAGAATTGAGGTACTTTATCAAGGTTACCTCAGTTACTTTCCATCCACTGCACTGGCTACATAGGAGGAAATCTGTCTGAGCAAGTGTCTTTTTCTCTTTGGTAGTGCTATTATTTTTACATGAAGATAGAAGATAATCATAACATTTTTTTCTGCTTAACTTGAAATCAAAAACAAGTTAAACTTAGGATAGGTAGAGGAGCTTGATGTGTCCTTCACATTCTAGATTGTCAACTCCTTAGTATCACATTGGAATTCCAGATCATACGAGTATACAATTCATATTACTGAAGTTATGATGCTTTAGGCCAGGAGTAGACAACCTTTTTGAGCCGGGGGCCGGGTTGCTGTCCCTCAGACAACTGGGGGGGGGGGCGAGGCGAGGGGGGGGAGTTCCCACCCCCGGGGGGCGGGGCTGCGTGCTGGGGGTGGAGCCTTCACCCTCTGGGGGCAGAGCTTCCAACCCAGGGGCCAGGCCACCTCCTCTTTGCCGGCCCCTGACGGGGCCCCAGGCCCTATCAGAGGCCAGGAAAGAGCCGGCGGGGACCGCCAGTGCTGGAGGCCTCCCCGTCTACGCCAGGGGCCCTCTGCCGCCATTGGAGCCCTCCTGGAGGGCCCAAGGCACAGCAACTGGCCTCCCAGGGGCCCGCTGCCGCTGCCAGAGCCCTCCTGGAGGGCCCCTGCAATGGCAACGGGCCTCTGGGATGCCCGCTGCCGTCGCAGGAGGCCTCCTGGAGGGCCCCAGCAATGGCAACGAGAGTCCCAGGGGCCCGCTGCCACTGCTGGAGCCCTCCTGGAGGACCCCAGCGAAGGCAAAGGGCCTCTGGGATGCCCGCTGCCGTCGCAGGAGTCCTCCTGGAGGGACCCAGTGACGGCAACGGGCCTCCCAGAGGCCTGCTGCCAGCGCCGGAGCCCTCCTGGAGGGCCCCTGCAATGGCAACAGGCTTCCCAGGGACCCGCTGCCGCCGTCGG
>NC_056524.1:181632370-181653449 GCF_019175285.1 Sceloporus undulatus
TGCACAGGTAGTGGGGAAACAGAATGGATGAAAGGAATTTAATTAAAAGTGTGAAATAACCACTTCTGTGTCTACTGCCACAGAATTCTGCAGTTTTTGCTCTGCAAAGGACTAACATGTCTAGTCCTGTGGAAGCATTACTGACTGGTCTGTTAAACAGAGAAGGCCTAAGGAAGTAAAAGCAAATACAAAGTGAACTCTGAAAAATGCCACTGAAGACTCTTTTAAAATAGTTTTGACTGTTTTTAGTATCTTCTTCCCATTGGAAGCTTATATAATAAGGGTACATTCAAGCTTCTCCTGAAGTTGCTTTTCAGATCTTTAAAGAAGATGGTGGGTGAGAAAGAAAGATGCTGGATTTTGTAAAACGTGATTTTGTGATTCTGCTTTCTGCAACTTTGTGACATTAAATTTCCAATTGATTTTTAAAATCACATTTTAGTCTTCAGTATTGGGTGACTTCATTTGACAGAACAAGCAACTCTAGCTTGTCATGAATGAGCAGCACTCTGTGGCACATGGCTGTTTTTCTCACTTGCAATAAGAGCCATTAAGAAAACCATGCAGCTTTGCTCCATGGTTGGCTTATTGTGTAATCTAGCAATGGATGCTTTCTCTTATTTGACTAATTGCCTCCCTGTGAAACAGAGAAAGAAGCCAAGAACAAACTTTGGAATCTTTCTCTGATCTGGAATACAACAAAGACAGGAAGCTGCCTGCTTCCAGATGACATGATGAACTAATTGTGGAACAAATGCTGTGATCCCACTGCAAGGAAAAGCAGCAAGTGGCATGCACATGTACATGACAAACTAGGATTCCAGTGTCTTTTTGTGTCATGCAAAGATATCCACTGGCTACATTCTTAAAAAGAATTTGCTTTACACAAAGACAGCACTGGACTTTAAAATGACCACTTACATTGAACAGAACCCAAGAAGGAGATCCGCAACACAGTTCAAAGTTGTGAGATGAATTGTTTTATTTTACTTTATTGTTGAGATAAGTCTCGTACATAGTTGTTTATTCATAATATTTTTTAAGGAATTTGCTTAGCAAGGAGTTCCTGTTGATTTCTTCAGTGAAAAGGAGAAATAATAATTTGAAACAGTAGGAGCAAATACCATTTCTACTAGCAATAATGTTAGTTTTGCATCATAGAGACAACTGATAGTTATTTTGAAGAATATAGAACATTTGGATCCACTGAGCACCTATCAATTTGAACATTTAGTACAAACAAAACAATGAATAATGCTGAATAAGAGACAGAAGCAATTAGTAATTATTTATTTTAAACTTGTTATGGGCTGCTAAATAATATCTCAAGATGGAAGTGTCAGTGTTATAAATGAAGCATGCCATATAGCCTTTCCTTCACATTATGTATGAGTACAAGGCACAGTACAATAGTGTAAGGGACACTTTATTTTCCTTTGCAGTTAGTTTCTATGGTAACAATTCTGTCATTGGTACTGAGAAAAACTGCTTACCTAAGTGTTTCTTGTGTGCACTCCCACAGAATCATGGCTTCAGCAAAAAAAACAACAAAAAAACCCAAGTCAATTATGTACACAACAGCTGAAAGTCTATATTTCTAATATGAACCATGGTGTAAGAACAATGATAATTTACCATTATGTGAATATTATATTAATCTTGATCACTAATAAAAATGGCCCCTCTGTTGCATGCAGATAACAGTGTTTTGCTCTCTGCAACAAGGTAATTATACAAATCACAGGATACAGAACAGAGTAGAATACTGCACTGGTGAGAGTGAGGCAATTGAGGATTATTGCAACTGTTGAAATGGGCATTCTCACTCAACATCTAGTTCAAGGTCGTCTGACTGGGGAGAACAAACTATTATAGGTACAAACCATGATGAATCACATCTTCTATGGTAACTCTCTTATCTCAACACAATGAACAACGGGTTTACACATATGGACACAATGCTTACCTATAACTGTAGTTCTTTGAATAGTCATCCATAAACCCACACATATGGATCAATCTGCACCTGCACAGACATTCTCTGAATCTTCTACAGCATGTGTTTTAGAGAAGTTCTGCTCCCACACCCTGCAGCTTTATGCTGCCCCTTCCTACTCTTTACCAGACAGTCTATTCCAAGCAGTTCCAAGTTTGCTGCAATGAAATAAATGCTATGCATTAATGTTTGTTTATATAGCACCATAAATTTGCATGACACTTTACAGGTCTCAACAAAACAGCATATAACCTGCCAATGGCAAACAATCTAAAAGTCATAGAACATAAACTATACAAATGAAATAAATAAATAAAAATATTGGTATAGGAATTATACCAATGTTTAGTTCTGACAATGTCCAGCAGAAGGACTAATTGAGCAGAAAATTACAGAAATTCTTGCCCTCTTATACTTTGTAGATATATTGGCTTCCTTAGTTTTCAAATGTTATGTACCAAGGCTTCTGAAATCAGTTAGTAAAAAATAATAGGGGTTATGGTCACTACTGTTAAGTCACTTCATTAACTTTTTAAAATCCTTTCCTATTGAAACTGTTTCCATGTACATCTTGAAGCCTTGGTTTTGGAGGTTAATATGACATAATTAATGGCATCTAGATTTCTAGCTAATCACAGAAATAATGACCTTAGAAATAAGACAGTGAAAGAAATAGGCCTGTAGAAACTTTGGTTCTCTGTTTTGCGTAACATTTGATCTACAGCTAGCTAGAAGCCAGAACCAGAACTTGATGTATTCAGTCAGGGATGGGGAATCTGCACACTTAAAATTCATCCAACCCTCAGGCATTTCCCCAAACTCCCTGCTTCCTTGCTATTTGGTTGGGTACTGCTATTGGAAGATCATTCAGACACTGTTCTGCAGTAGTCCTCAATAGTTACTGCCTTCTTTACTTGTTCTGGACCAGTGCGTCTCAAGTTATCTAATGTGGCAAACTGGAAATTGTTTTTTTCTAGTGATTGTTAGCATATTTCTGTTATATTATTACTATATTTGCATAGTTTCCTGGAACTTCACCGTAGACCATCACTGTTCCACAGGCCACCCCTTTCAGTAGTATTGCTCTGGAGGTCATATCCCCCAGTAGTTCTGTTTTTTGTTTTTTAGGAATCCTCCTTCTCATTCCCTCTGTTAGGGATAGTTATAGTGTTGTTTCTGTTAATCAGTAAGTCCCACTTTGAGTAGACAGAGCAGCAGGAGATTAATAGTGATTTAACACTGTCTTCTTGAGAATTACAATATTTTTATTTTATTTATAGAATTTATTATTAAGAACATACAATTAACTATTTATTTCAGATTGACTTTTTTCCTGTGGATCTTTGACCTTAATGGGAAAGAATTCCCTGTGTTAAGTTCTGTAAATATTTTCCTTGATAGTTTTGCAAATTGAATGTATTTGTTCATTATTTGCAAACAAATTTTAAGTTTATCAGAGTCCTTTAACACAGTTCTTTTAACAAGAATAATTGTTGGCTGACTTGGATTTTTCATTGGTAAAAGTATTAAATGGAGTGTGCAGATGTAGAATAGGAGTGCCAAAAATTGCACTGTCAATAAAAAGCGTCTTTATTAATATTATTATAACAACCATGCAAGATGGTTTTTTTGTTGTTGTTTTCTAGAAAAAAAACCTGGTTACTTACTATGTTTTAATTTTATTTCTAGGGTTGCAATAGTCTCTAAGGCTTTTGAAGGAAAAACTGATAGGACAGAACAATGGTATGGAACCCAGTACAAGCAAGAAGCAATTTCTGATGAAGTCGTTAAGGTGTGTTAAGAAAATTGGTAGTATCTAATTCTTGAAACCAGTCCTGGATACAAACCCTTTTTTTAGTGCTGCTAAGAAAGTTTTTATTATCTGTAAGAACAGTTATTACTAATTGTTACTTGGGTCATTACATTGTTACAGTGGAAATTATTCCAACAAAATATATTAAAAATATTGCATATTCTAGTGAAATGTGGAATTATTAATAGTTTTTTTATGGTGGGTTGATCATATTAAATAAAAATCTGAAACTCTATACTAAATATTTATTCATTAAAATTTCTTTTCTTTAAAATATGAGATTATCTAATGATGGCTATTAAAAATAATTCCATTTTCTTAAAAACTGAACTCTCAGTAATAATCACAACAAATTGAAAAGAAGCTTGTATTCCTGTGCAGGTAATTAGAAATTACACTACAGTATTGAACATGAAATTTAATGCTGGGTCAATTCTTGAAAATCATTGTCTTCCCATTCTGTTCACAAGGGTCTTATTCATGGAGGCTTACTTTTTCAATATATTGAGAATGGTAGTGATATCTATGGCAAGGAAGAACTAAGGTTATTGGTTTTTAATATGCACACTAGGTGATAGCAAAAACATCATTCTTGTTTACATTTTATACTCAGAAATGGCAAAATGCTGACCTTAATGGGAAATTCAAGCTCCCAATGAAGAATGAATTTATTCCTACTAACTTTGAAATAGTACCTTTAGAGAAGGATGCACCGCAGTACCCTACCCTTATTAAGGTAAGTTTTTTTCCCTATACATGCTGAATATCCCTTATCCGGAATTCCAAAATACCAACATTGTTCACATGGCTGACTGAGATAGTGAAGAACTATTTTTTTACAAAATAGACAGTAGCTGAATCCATTACAGGTTGAGTATCCTTTATCCGAAATTCTAAAATGCTTCAAAATCCAAAATTGTCCATATGGGTGGCTGAGATTGTGACACTTTTGCTTACTGATGGTTTATTGTGCACAGACTTTGTTTCATGCACAAAATTATTAAAAATATTATGTATAACCTTCAGGCTATATGCATAAGCTATAGACAAAACATAAATGAATTTCATGTTTAGACTTGGGTCCCATCTCCAGGATACCTAATTATGTATATGCAGTATTCCAAAACCCCAAAAATCCAGAATTAAAAACACCTCTGGTCCTATGCATTTCAAGTAAGGGAGACTCAATTTGTATCAAGTAGAAATGTTTAGAAAATGGTGTCTGGGAAGTTATTTTAAAATTAGTTAGTTACAGTTCTCTAATCTTGATTGCTAGTTGCTCTTATAGTTGAGCGTTTTAACAATGATAGGTTATGTTTCCGTTTCACACAGGTAACTTAAATAGATACTTTAAGTCACTATTCTAAAAATCTCGTCTGATTGCTATAAGTGATTGTGTCCTACAACCTCTACTCTCAATGCCTCAACATCTATAACAGAGCAAAAGACAATAATAGCATGGGCAAGCATTTTCACCATGTGATGTTCCATTTGCTGAGGCAACATTCCCATAATTATAAAAGGAACTAAACATTAAAGGTACATCACAAAAGCAGTGGAATTATCCCTCACAGGATTCTGATATCTTTATACATGATAATAAGCTATAAGATATTACTTTTGAGTAATAAAATTTGTGAGCATTTTTTTTCTGATGTTCTTATGAAAGAATAAGCTTATTTGTTCAAAAACCAAGCTTGTATATTCAAAAACCATCCTTTTATAATACAACTTGAACAGTGTTTTAAGGTTATATGGTATAAGTGAATATCATCTGTTTACCTATGGTTTAAAAGATATTTTTCTCCAATATATAGTTTGCAGTTTACTGTATTCAGATATATAAGTAGCAGTGAAGCCAATGCTTAAATTGCAGAGGTTGAATATGAACTCCCATAGATAGAACATTGCACCTCAAAATGAAGCAAAACCAAACTATTCCAGATTTGGGCATGGATTGTATTAGGGTTCTTCCATCACTAGCAGTGTTGCAAGCTAGCCTTCCCTCTTCTTAAGCTTAGCTATGATTCAAGGGCCATATGCTTTGCCCCTAAGTGCCTTTTTTATGTAGATATGATTAGATCACTTAGATGAGTCTACTAATATACAAATTTGGCACCCTCAGTTTATGATCCACTTGCATTGTTGTTGATGCTCTAAGAGTTGAGCCATGGAGTTATGTTAATCGCTTTGTTACTACACTCTTCCACAGCTGCTTATATGGTGGCTGTATTTCATGGGGGGGGGGGCACTTCTAATGAAACAATACCATAGGACCCAGAAACTTGTTCCCAGACATGAATGTGAGCACATGTCCTCACATATTGCTGCCATGAAGAGACATTAGACATGAGTAGTTCCATGCATCCCTACTATGTCTACATCCATTCCTCAGGTCTGTGCACTTGAGTTGTGAAAATGCAAAATGGGACTCTGATGAGCCTTGTGGTATTCCTGTTTTGCATAGGTGTTGCATCTCTGATATTCAGAAGAATATAATACAAGTTAAAATGATTTTAAAAAGACAGTTTTTAAATGTAGAAACATATGTTGTTTTTAAATGCAGGACACCGCTATGAGCAAACTGTGGTTCAAGCAAGATGATAAATTTTTCTTACCCAAAGCTTGCCTCAACTTTGAATTTTTCAGGTATGCGAGCATTAGCTTTACAATTTATCATACTAAGTAGAGCATATCTTTGTAATAACATGATTGTCAGTTCATCCAATTCTTTCCTCGGCATTATGGTGAACAGTGAGCTGTTTTTGTGTACAGTTTTCTCCAGATTGGAAAATGCAGTTGAAGTGCTGCTTTTGTGTGGAAGACAGGATTCATATCTTCTCCCAATCAAATGTATCTCTAATATTTCCAAGATAGAATTTTTCAGCACATGTACCGTGGAGTAGGCAGCTAAGGATAAATAAGCATAAACATGCTTCCATACATTAATAACTGTAGCTGAATGTCTTGGATTTTTTTCCATGCTCAGCATTTAAGCTGGAGTTCTGACAGTCAACTTCTTTTTTATAGTTTTTTGTGGTTTTTTTGGGCTATGTGGCCATGTTCCAGAAAAGTTTCTTCCTGACGTTTCACCAGCATCTGTGGCTGGCATCTTCAGAGAATTCTTTTTTGTTACTACTTGGGATTTTTCTGATTATGGATGGCATTACTTTTCCGTTTGTTTAATGGACTTCAACTTTGTGATCCAACTGACAGGTGAAACAGATGGTCAAAAGGAGTGAGCTTCCTGGCGGACTGGGGGCATGGCTTTCAGATAGCAGCACACTCCCAATTCTCTGGGAAGTTTGCCCAGCTGACCACACATGTGGCAGATCCACAATGTTTTGGCAGCGCAGCATTTACACATGCTGCGCCAAAGAAATGCCACAGCGGCAGCAAAGACTCCCATTCCCCAGTACAAAAAGGAGTGACTGTCTGTATGTGGTTGCCGCAGCCCCAACCTAACGAGCAAAGAGGCAGTCAGAAGCTGCTCCTTCAGGGCCATATGTTTTGCCCCTAAGTACCTTTTTATGTAGATGTGATTAGATCACTTAGATGAGTCTACTAATATACAAATTTGGCACCCTCAGTTTATGATCTACTTGCATTGTTGTTGATGCTCTAAGAGTTGAGCCATGGAGTTATGTTAATCACTTTGTTACTATACTTTTCCTTATCTGCTTAAAAGTTATTGTATATGGTGGCTGTATTTAATGGGGGAAGAGCACTTCTTAAAAAACAAGGTACTTAATAGATGGAATGTGGGGCTGCTCTGTTTATTAAAAGCTGACAATTACCTCTTTTGGTTGGTTTATTTCTCATTTTTTGGTAGAGAATAGTTTTTTAGAGACATGAAGTATTAGAGAAGTCTCATTTCTTTACTATACATGCAGTTTTCTTATGTATTCACATCATAGTCTATGGTTTATTTAGCAACCATCTGTTCCCCATGGTTTTGCTAGGCAAATAGGCAGGGCACAGCTTTGACTGGGAGGAAAAGAATTACATAGGGTGCATAGTGGGTATTTGGATCTAGCAATTATTAGCACATGGTTGCAGGGCCCCAAGAGGCAATTATATATTAAGTCTGCTGAGCTGCTTCCAGTTTTCTTCCAGGTCCCGGGTTACAGCTGCTGAAGTATCAGTCTACAATTAGACTGTACCATTATTTCCATGGTTTGTTCTTTTAGCATAACCTGTTTTGCATTTGCAAGGTGGAATTTCTGCCTGGCCTGGACACATATAACCTGTATGCAGGAGACAGCTGGGACAATAAAAAATCATAGAGCTGGAAGAAGCCACAAGGACCATTCAGTCCAGCCTCTTGCCTTGCAGGAATATACAATAAAGCACTGCAAATAAGTATAAGCTGTTACTGCAGGACAGCAGTCTTTTATATAGAACCCTAATATTCACCTGTGTCATGACAATGCTAGGTATATATTTGTACACTATGTTTATATATTATATTATATTATATTAATATGTAGCATGTAATATATTAGTATTACATTTATACAAGCTAGCATTGTCATAGCATACATGAGATGCATACTTCTCCTGACAGGGTAACTGAATGGAGTGCTAGTGACAGTTTGTACATGGTCTATAGAGTCCTTTTGCCCATTTGGAATCCCTCCTTATATGTGGACAAGAATAATTTCTTTCTAGAAAAAGTATTCTGCATTGTCTTTTTTCTTCATCAGTAAAATTAATACAGAACTGTATGGGGAGAAATTTGATTTAAACAGGCATGGCATGGATTCTGAGATCAAGACAGATTAAGCCAATAGGTGAGGTACCAAAAAGCAGCACCAGAAGGCTGCGTTGCAGAGTACAAAAGCATTGTGGTCATTCCATAATAGGTCATTAGACTGTGTGAGTTTAGTTTTGATTTATCTAGAAGCCCACATGAATGTCAGTGTAATCTGTGCATTCCCATTCAGAAGCAAAATCGAAAGTGTTTAGTGGTGCTTCTTCCCTGGTAAATGCATTTAGGATTACTGATATAGATAGCATATTCAAGTGAATCTGTCTCCAGAAGAAGTCTCTGCAAGACTTGTCAACCACCACAACAAAAAAGCTCTATGTCATTGCAGTTTTAGGCATAAGATAATACCATGGTAAGATGTAAATGGAAAAATACTGCAGCATTGTTCTATGAGTAGTAAACATACACTGAGGCTAAAAGCCTCCATGCACCTTCTTATGAGTAAGCTCTTTTGTGCACCATGAGACTTATGTCTGGTTAAAAATGCATAGGATCACTGTGCAGATCTGAATTACTGGTGTTATAGCCTGTTTCATGTGACTTGTAGAGTATTCTGATTTTCCTTTTAAAAACTGGGGGGAAATTATAATTTTTATTAGACATTGATTCAGTTGCTCTTTCAAACATCATTATATCTCACTTGTTTTTTATATTTGATTTTATGATAAAGGCATACTTCAGTAAGGATTTTGTATGAACAGTTTATTTTTGTGCCAATTACAGGTTTGTATTTTTGTAACTGCTGCATATCTATGTACATATCTGTAGAAGATTTTAGATCATGCTGTACACAAATTGATTCTGATCTTAATCGGGTTAATCTGGCATTAAGCAGTATTGTTGAAACATGACTTGAGTCTTTGAGTTGTCTTTGCCTTTTATACGTCTGTGCAGACTTCTGTACCTCCTTGGGATCTACAAAATTTTATCAGCCAAACATGAAACTTGGTTTGATATTTCTGTTCTTAATCTAAAGATGACAACTGGATAGTAAAACTAAACCCACAGCTGTAATATTTTTCTTTTTCTCTGAAACTAGCAGATGTGTTCAGTGTGATTTCATCTTGATACAGATTAACTTCATTGTGAAGCTGTCTTATATGGACTAGCCATTGAAATTTAAATTAGTACTTTGTGGTGGGTTTTAGTTCCCTTACAAAATGATTGTTTTTTATTATATTCTTTTTCTAAATTCTCTATACGAAACTCAAAATGTAGTGGGCAAAAAAGGCATTTCTGTCAATGTATGTAGTTAGTCAAAATGTTAAATGGGTATGTTTTTAGCTCTCTGTTCCCATTTAGTGTGTGTTTGTGTTTGTTTCAATATTGTCACAACTGGAACCACCAAAATGATTTTCTTAATTGTATCCTTGAGACCTAGTGTGGAGGATCTAACAGAAGTGGAAAGTAATTGTATCAGATATTTTACTTTCAACATTTTCTTCCAGCCCATTTGCTTACGTGGATCCCTTACATTGTAACATGGCCTATTTGTACCTTGAGCTACTCAAAGACTCCCTCAACGAGTATGCATATGCAGCAGAACTAGCTGGCTTGAACTATGATCTCCAAAATACCATCTATGGGATGTATGTAAGTACCCAGATTAAGGAGACTCCTTAAAAGCCTTAAATTTACATCCATGAATCAAAAAGCTACAGCAAAACTTGATTTGCTGAAGCATATTTAAAATCACCTTCCCAACTGAAAATCTTTTTTCTTCCCCTTTCAACCTTGGTTTCTGACTATACTTTCTCATAGTTTGAGTTTCCACTTAAATCTTTTCGCAAGTCTTCAACACTTCCATTCACATTCAGGACTTTTGGCTTCATTTTACATCATTTGCCAGATTAGTTGTAAATTTTTTTCACCTAAAACTAAATTTAATTGTGCTCCTAATTGGAGCTAAGATCTCTGCTCTTCCAGTTATTAAATCAGAACTTCCAATGAAGAAACAAATTCTTTACTATGATTTCATTTTTTTCATTTCCAAGAATATTGGTTATGAGGCTGCATATACATACTCTTCAGTCATGTTTCTTCACCCCTTACCATGTCGCTGCTTGGAAGTATCAAAGCATCCTTTTTTTTTCTTTTTGTTAGTCGCTACCTTTATGCTGACCCTCTCCATTGCAACATGACATACCTGTTAATCAGGTTATTGAAGGATGATTTAAAAGAGTATACATATGCAGCACGCCTTTCAGGTTTGGTCTATGCCATTGCATCAGGAATGAATGCAATACTTGTAAGTAAGCTGGGGGAAAACCAGGAAGGAATGAGATGGCTTGAGAATTAAATGCCGTTTGGAAAAATGTTGGCTTCTTCCTTTCTAAGCAAAATGGCTACTTGTTCTGTGTTTCCTTGCATTTTTGTTATAACAGGTAGGAAAACCCATGTGTAATATTAAACTATTTATTGAATGGTTTGAACGTG
This sequence comes from Sceloporus undulatus, assembly GCF_019175285.1. Taxonomy (NCBI): domain Eukaryota; kingdom Metazoa; phylum Chordata; class Lepidosauria; order Squamata; family Phrynosomatidae; genus Sceloporus; species Sceloporus undulatus. The sequence goes on from NC_056524.1 coordinate 181,643,387, forward strand.
ATTGGCATGTGTTTTTTGTGAATTTTTTTGTAGTGTGCTGTGTAACATTGTAACTAATTTGCATGGTTAGTTATTTCTATAGAAACATTGCAAGACTAATGGTTTTAAAATAATCATGGAATTTTCTAAGCTATTGGTCATTTGAATTGTGAATTTGATAAACAAAACCATGCATTCACCAGAATGTTCTGTGACAATAAAGACTAATTGGTCTGTAGGAGCATGAATATTTGTAAACCTAAATTAGTCCCCCTCCAATATACACTTTACTAAACTGTTTTACTGACTATGAGAAAATTGCATGTTGGAGTCAAATAAATTTGAGTCCGTTTTTTTCTGCAGTAGGAAAAAAAAAACAGATTTCTCATACATTATTACTTCTTTCTTAGATTTTCTTGATCAGATATAAAATATGAGATCTGTTCAAGACTTTTAAGAGGATATACCTCTCATCTCATAGAACATTCCTTGATGATGTTGTTTAGGCTGACCTGGAATTTTCTATACTAAAACTGACTGAAAATACAAACACAGTTTTTAATATTAAAGAGGCTACTAGATTTTTTGTTTGTTACTATTTAAATTTATATTCTGCCTTTCTTCCACTGTGTAACTCAAGTTGATGTATGTACTGTTCCCAGAGAGCCTCTCATTGAATCACTGACCCAGATCTACTTAGGTTAAAAAGATTGCTGCATCATATCTCTTCAGTCTGTAGCTTGGGATGTAGACAACATAATTTAAAACCAAGTCTAATTTCTTTGATCATCTACCATAGTCATTACCATTTTCTATCAATCATAAAATACTTCAGACATCTATCCTATTCATTACCCAGAGATTGTGATTCTGTTCTGTTAAAATAATGTTTGTATAATTTTGGGGCGAAACAGACCACCCTTGTGCCGCTGTCTGAGCAGCTTCAGAGCACAGCAGTTTGGTGCCGCATGCTCTGAAGTCGCCTGGAAGCCATCTTCATAGCATCTGGTTGCCCACACACAGACCGGCTGCCAGGCGACGCTGCATTTAGATGCCCCACACCACAGGAGCACTGTAAAGCTGTGGCAGGGTGGGAAAACCCGTTTTTGGGGGTTTTTTTTGCCAGCACAAAAAGGAGCAGCAATTTGCTGCTTATTTTTTGCACTGGCAAAAAGGTGGATTGGGGCCATGGCATGTGGTTGCTGCGACCCCAATCTGACTTTTTCATGGGCGGCCTGCTTTACCCCATAGTGACTTTATTATGGGATGATACAACTTTCAGGTATACTATATAATTTCTGCATCACAGGATGTCATGGGATAAGCAGCATTTTCTAAAAGAAGTACACACTGATGCAAATGAACATTCAGGATGAGAAAGAGAGAATGATATGATAAAGCAGGGTTAATGGAATATTAAAGTGGTATGCATTTCAAAGAAGCAGTACTTCAGTATGAGTGCATACATGTGATGATTAATCCAGTTATGCAATAACTTTAGAAAGCTATCATCTCAATGTCTTAAATTTTTTTACTATCCTACTTTTCTTAATAAGAGTATTGTAAACTCTGTTGCTTTAGAAATTATGGAATGGAGGTATTTTCTTCTATTTTTGCACTAGATTTTGAAATCTTAGCATACCTTTATTCTTTTTGAAATAATACTACATTGCTTTTGGGAGGTTATCACACTGTTTTTCCTATTTTAAATTCAGAAAATTCAAATGAGGATTTACCTTATCTTGTATGATGAACAGTGCTTTCTTTGCTTTGCACTGTACAATAATATATTTGCTCTGTGCTGTAGTATCACTTCCACAGTGTTTATTTTTGGTACAAGTTTATTCCTGAGAGTTAGTAAAATACTAGTGAAACTCTGCAGAAATGCAATGCAACTGATGGGAAACATTAAGAATTCCATTAAAGCAAGGCAAAACATTTCTTGTTGTTAGGAGATTGCTATTTACTGTAGTAATAGCAGTAGTAGTAGTTGTTGTTGTTGTTTGCCTTCAAATAATTTTTGGTTTAATGGCAACCCCAAGGCAAATCTATCATGAGTTTTTCTTGGCAAGATTTGCCATGGCCTTTTTCTGAAACAATCTGACTTGTCTAAGACGACCTGGTGGGTTTGAATCCAGGTCTGTAGAATTGTAATCCAACGCTCAAACCTCTATGCCATCCTGGCTCTTAGCTATTTACAGCACTAATGGAAATCTCCATTTTGCTTTAAAGGAAGGTTTCAAGTACATAAACAACTTACTTATTCTCTCCCTATAGCTTTCTGTAAAAGGTTACAATGACAAGCAGCATATCCTGCTGAAGAAGATTATTGAGAAAATGGCCACCTTTGAGATTGATGAAAAAAGATTTGAAATTATCAAGGAAGCGGTAAGCCATCTAGAAGTTTACTTTGATACTAGACTCTAAACAGGAAACATGCCACTCTATTAAAATTTCAAAAAGCACCATACAGGACCTACCAATGATACTTTTGTTGTGAGACAGACAGACCCCCCACCAAAGAAAACACCAGTTCATTCAGTGAGACCTGTATCTGAGTAGACAAGCAGTTTCAAGTTCTTGTTATTTTTTATATATATCTTTGTATGTTGGCTTCCCTCCGAAGGCTTTTGCTTACCCCATAAATCTGCTCCGAGGAGCTTTTTTTAATGGCTAAGAAATCTTCTGTGGATGGAAAGAAATCTGTACCCTAAATATCCCCTGTGTTGGCAGCAGCTTTTTTAACTGAAGCTCTGAGCTTCTGAAATCATCTGTTCAGCTTTTGCAGATGTATTCTTTTCCTAGTCCTTAACCACATTTCAGAGATTGGGAACAGGCTGCGAGTTCACACACTCACTCCCTGTTCCTTCATTCACATTGCTTGTGTTTTTGCTAGCATTAACTACAGGTGTGTACTATATTGCCACTAGTGTTAATATGGCATGATGAGTACTGACTGTGCTAACTAGTTTCAGATAAGAGGGAACCCTGGTTGCCTACTTGAATATCTTTTGGCTGTTTTTATTTATTTTGAATATAAAATTTGAGAACTTGAGGTAATTCAGTTCTTTTCCAAACTTCATTGTTAACTATTATGTGATTTTTATTGTAATTTTGGTAGTATATGAGATCACTTAACAACTTTCGAGCTGAACAGCCACACCAGCATGCCATGTATTACCTTCGGCTATTAATGACAGAAGTTGCCTGGACCAAAGATGAATTAAAAGAAGCTTTAGATGGTAAGCTTTTCCTGAATTTAAGCATCTTTGCTGACTAATGTTTTAAAAGGGCTAGAAAACCTTCTGCCTCAAACCATAGAGGATTACTGGCTGTTAGTGTAGCAATATTGAACTGATGGTCCAATTTGTTATAGTGTAACTTGTGAAGTTTCTAGTCTAATGCTTCATCTCTCAACTCAATTTAGAAATGTTCTAGTTTATTTCTTTTCAGTCATGAGTAGACTCTGGCATAGTGTTCCCATTTCATGGACAGTTTGAAGCTTTTCAGTAATTGACTTGCTGATGGTTGGAAAAACTGCCAGAAATTTTCTTCTCTGTCCTAGGGCTTTAGCCTCCAGATTTAGATTCTTGGTAATCCTTAAGGATGATCAAAGCCCCATTTGGTTCAAGGGGAAGATTAAAATAACAGAGTATTAAACATTTAAAATAAATTGCTGAATAAATTTAGTGAATTCATCAAAATAAGATACCTAGTTGAAATCTAAAATGATACATGTAAAAATAGTTTATTCCCAGAAGTTTAAGTTACATCAGCAGAAGCTAGGCTATCCAAAATTCTATGCTTTCCAAAACATACTGAGATGTAAACTTTGATTAAAGCCTTGTTCAGATGTTTGCCTGAACAAGCATAGCTAGAACTTGGGCAGGGATATATTTGACTTACAAGTCTTGGTCCTAGTGTTCCTAAGCACCCAGACATAAGTTAGACTATTCTGCATTTCCACTCAGCCATCTTAATAACTACATTCAGCTGTGGTTACTGGGTTGTCTTCAACCCCCCCTGTGCAAAAGTCTAAATCATTTGTGGGTGCTTGGGTAAGTAGGGTGAGGGGACCTTTGTCCCTGACCTACAAATCTAAGAGAAAGAAATTTCCTAATTTTGAAGCTGCCACATTCCAAGATCAGTTTTCCATCAGCTGTGCTAATGGAATGCGTCTCTGCATGAATATGTGGAATCCCTACCTTCCTGTTTACACCACTGTCTTTCCTATCCAACAGGGTGCCCCAACACTCTGTGTAGCACTTTCATAAGGCTAGAGGGCTATTGTAGGGCAGGATAAGGAGATAGTCTCAGTATTATAAATTAGTTTTTCAATATTAATGAATAGTCTCATTGTACATACTCTTTTTCTGATCCCAAAAGATCAGAAATGTGAGTAAATATCAAGGCGTGAGTAAATATCAAATAATTGAACAGATGAGTTAAATTGTTAATTGTTTGAATAAGCCATAATTCCCATTTTTGTTTCACTATCTTTAATATAGTTGATATTTTGAGGATGAAACTAGTGCTAATGGATTGACCTTAGAATGAGAATGTATGTGCATGTGTGTTACTCCATCTGTTTTTTTAACCTATTAATTTCCAGAATTGAAAATATATTTGTCACTAAACTCTTTTTCTCTCCTGATACCAGAACTCTCGCATATGCATAGGCACATGTGCACGCACACACACATATACGGGTGGGGCATACTAATCTTATTGTATTCTACCAAAAAGGATTTGGGAAGGGAAACATTGGTCTGAAAAGTAGAGAAGTAGATGTTTTATCTCCACCTACTCTTTTTGTTCTCATTTGGGTTGTATTCGTGTTACTCTGCGAGCCAGTGTAGTGATTTGGACATTGGACTATGACTCTGGAGACCAGGGTTTGAATTCCAACTCAATCATGGAGACCCACTAGGTGATCTTGGGGCATGTCATACTCTCTCATCTTCAAAGGAAGGCAAAAGCAAACCTCCTCTGAAAACATCTTGCCAAGAAAACCTTGTGATAGATTCATCTTAAGATATCTCCATAAGTTGGAAACAACTTGAAGGCACACACAACAACAGTGTTGCTCTATTTGGAAATCTATTTCTTGTAGTCAGAAAGATACAGACATGGTACAAGCTCTGTGTATGTCAGGGTACAGTAGTTTATAACAAGAGACTTGAAAAATGTTTTCCCAGTGTCTAGTAATGATTGTCTCTCAGTGCCAGATGTAGGCTACAAAGCCTGGTGAATTAGACCAAATTTATACCTGATTCTGTATTTGGTTTGCAAAGGTGGCCATACAATTGCTTCTGGATTAGAAGACACATCTCATTGAAAGAAGTGCAGTGCAGATAATGACTACAGTGAAAGAGAGGTTACCAGTGAATCCTTAGATGTGACTGGACATAAAGATGGTAGCCTTAGCTAATGCACATAAACACACCACACAGACAATTTAATTTCAAAATGACAAGTAGCCTTTAAGTCTGCCATTAGAAATAATTGCTGTCAACATGATTGACCTTCCTTCCAAGAAAAAGATAAAAACCCCATGTTCTTTCTGTAGTTAACAGCTTAAGCTTTATCTTCAGCCACCACTTGAATGACTGTTACTATTTTTGAAAGTGGATGTGTCTTTAGTTTGCTTGTAGCACAAAGTAGTCTTTCCTTTGCTTTCTTTTCCTTTTTTTCCTGCATTGGAATCTGGGTCAAACGACATATGAATTCTAAGCAAGGCAAACTGTGCAGTGAGCACAGCAATTTAGATCTGGATACTTTCCCAAATATGAGTATTTGTGAAGAAAAAACACCCACTGCCTTTTGGTGGTGATTTTTTTTCTTTCTTCTTTTTAAGAAATGTGTTTCATTTTAAAATAATGTACTTTTTTTCCAAATAGAAAACATGATTGATTTTAAATGTCAAAATATCTGTTGTAGATGTCACTCTTCCCCGCCTCAAGGCCTTTATTTCTCAGCTGTTGTCACGGTTACACATTGAAGCACTCCTCCATGGCAATATAACAAAACAGGTTAGTTTTGATGTGTTTTTCAGCTGAAACAGATTTATAATATTATGTGAACTTAGAATCAAGTATTTGAGTTTCTGTATGGGCTGGGTTGTTTTTAAAATCTTCATATGTTTACTATCAGTGGGTTTTACTGAAGGTTTCCTTATATATTTCTTCCTACTCTATTGATCTGTTAATATCTATTTCTAGAAATGTGTGTAAAATACTGTATTATATGGAAAGCCCATACAGGAAGAATAGAATGCCATTTGTGTGAACTATAATCACCACAAGTTATATGTGTCCAAACTGGACATAACTATTGTTTTCTGTTGCACGTGTTAGGGGTGCTTGAAATGTTCCATTGCATTTTAGGTTTTTGGTTATGTCATACTGTATTACCCTTTTGCCTTGGATATGCCAAAATACAAAACCCACTTATTAGTAAATACCCATTGAACATAGCAGGACTTCAGACATGAATCTGGAAAATGGACTGATGGGGGTAGTGGTTTCATTTTCCTAAATTCCCCAGCCAGCATGGCCAGTGTCAGAAGCAGAAATTTTCCACATTCTGTCTTTAAGCATATTTTGGGTTGTGATGTGAAGCCATTTGTATTTCATAGCATCATAAGCCCAAAACACACTGAAGATATATCCTATTTGAGACTGCTTTAACTGCCCTGGCTCAGTGCTAGGGAGTCTTGGGAACTGTAGTTTATTGTGGCACCCAAGCTCTATGACAGAAGCTAAATGTTACACCAAACTACATTCCCAGAATTCCCTAGCATTGAGCAAGGACAGTTAAAGTGGCCTCAAACTGGATTATTTCCACAGTGTAGTTTGGACCATAGAATCATAGAGTTGGAAGCAGCCTCATGAACCATCAAGTCTAGCCCCCTGCTTGATGCAGAATCTCCAGCTAATGCATCCCCAGCAGGTAGCTGTCCAGCCTGTTTTTTGATGACATCTAGAGAAGGAACTGTCCGTCACCACTCTAGGCAATTGGTTCCATTGCCAAATCACTCTTACTGCCAAGAAGTTCCTTCTAATGTTTGGTTGAAATCTATTCTCTTGTAACTTTACTATTAGAATTGGCCCTACCCTCTAGGGCAACAGTGAACAGGCCTGCCACCTCCTCCCTAGGACAACCCTTTAGATATTTAAAGAATGTAAGCCTGTCACTTTGCAATTTTCTCTTTTCCCAGCTGAACGTGCCCAGCTACTTCAACCTTTCCTATTATGTTTTGTTCTCCAAACCTCTTTATCCGCATTGCCCTTCTTTGAACCTGCTCAAACTTGTCTATAGCCTTCTTAAAATGAGGCACCCAGAACTGAAACCAGTACTCTAAATGAGGCCTGACCAGCACAGAATTTGCAGGAGCATGGCTTTGGTGCGACTTCTGGACTCTTAGGATGCATGCATCATTGAAACACCATACCTCCACTGTGACTCGAAGCAGCTTTATTTTGGCTGTCTGTAACAGGCCTATGCTTCTATTAATGCAAGTTAAAATAGTGTTCGTCTTCTTTGTTGCAGCATCACACTGCTAGCTCATGTTCAATTTATGATCAACAATAATCCCAAGGTCCTTTTTGCATGTAGTACTGGTGAGCCATGTATTCCCCCCCCCTTCCTATGCATGTGCATTTGGTTTTTGAGGCATAAACATAGAATTTTGGATTTGTGTCTATTGAATTTCATTTTATTAATTTCTGCCCAATATTCTAGTTTTGAATCTTCCAATGTGTTAGCCAACCCTCCCAGTTTTCTGTCATCATCAAACTTGATAAGGATTCATTTCACCCCTCATCTAAGTCATTGATAGTAATGTTGAAGATTAGTGGCCCTAGGATAGAAAACTGAGGTACTCTCTTGAGACCTCCTTTGAGCTTGAAGTGCAGCCATTGATGATGACTCTGAGCACAATTTTCCAATCAGTTATGGATCCATCTGACAGTGTTGCCATCTTTTCCACATGCAAGCAGTTTGCTAATCAAAATATTATGGAGGACCTTATCAAATGATTTGCTGAAATCCAGATAAATGGCATTGACAGCATTTTACATCATTTACTATAGTGACCTGATCAAAAAGCTATATGAGATAGTTTGGTAGGGTTTGTTCTTGACAAATCCATGCTGGTTCCTATTGATCTTTGTTATCAAGATACTTGCTGACAGACTCTTATTTAATCCATTCTATTATTTTTCCTGGTATTGAGGTCAAGCTGACTGGTTTGTAGTTTCTTGGACCTTTTTTGGACGGTACTTTTTTGAAGAGAGGGACAAAGTTTGACTTTCTCTAGTCCTTTCACACCTCACCTGTTCTCCAAGATTTGTCAGAAATTATGTCAAGTGGTTCAGCAAGTTATTTTAGTACTTTGGGGTGTAGTTCACCTGATCTTGCAGATTTGAACTCTTTTGGGTTAGCTAGGTGACTTTAACTCCCTGTTAATCTTGATTTGCAATCCAGCTCCTTTGCCAAGATCTCTGCTGCTGCATGCAAGCACACAGTTCTCTCTTTGAGGGAAAACTGAAACAAAATATGTATTGAGTAGTTCTGCCATTTCATTGTGATCTGTTAACATTTCACCATCTTTATTAAACAGCAGCTCCACTGTCTTATTTGGTCATTTTCTTGCCTCAAATATATCTGGAAAAAAAACCCTTTTGTTGCTCCTTGTTTGTCTAACCAATCTCAGCTCATTCTGAGCTTTTAACGTTCCTTATACCATTCCTGCAAGCTTGGCTACAAGCTATACTCTTCCTTGGTGATTTGCCCTTCCTTTCCACTTTCCCACCTTCCCACTTTTTCCCACTTTCTTCTTAACATTGGCTTTTTCAAACATTCAGATTTTCAGATGTTTTATATTTTTCTTCTTCCATGGGATTGTTTGTGATTGTGCTGGGTGTCTTTTTCCTTTAGCATGTCTAGCCATGGGATTCTACCCAGTTATTCCCTGAACTTGTTAAGATCAGTTTTCTTGAAATCCAGAGTCTGTGTTTGGCTATACTCTTCTTTGCCCACAATTGTGAAATATAACATTTTATCGTCACTTCTCCCTAAAGTACCAGCTAGTTTGATTCCAGTGATCAACTCCTACCTATTGGTTAGGATCATTTCATGATGTAATATCCATTTTCTCACCTTAACAAAAATAAGGCTATAAAAATAATGCATGCCAGATCCATCCACTTAAGTTCTCAAACTAATAGTATATAATTTGAACAGAGAATAAGAATTCAGAATAGTTAAGAATGAAGCCAGTGTCAAATTTAAATGGCAGTGTATGAACTTGAAATAACAGACTAGGGATTTTGCTTTTTATAGTGCATGATGATTTGCTGGTAATAAGTATGTTACAGCATTCTGAGAGATTTGAATATTAGGTTGGCAAGGGCATTTTATTGCAGCACAGATAAGCATAATCTAGATAATATTATAGAATTAGTTTGCTTCCCTACCAAACTAAAGTGAAGTTAGCCCTATATGTTAGCTCAAAGTATGACAGGACTGTACTGAAATTTCTGTTTCAGGTTAGGCACCAGATATAAGGGGAGGGGGAAGACAGTAGCAAAGCAAAGCATGTAGCAAAACTCCAAAAGATTTTAGAGTTGTGTTTCTGAAATTAAGAGTTCTGTGCACCGACAGTGAACCTACAAGTTCAGCTAGTTTCTTCTGAGCACCCCAAAGTAAGGGAGACCACCACATTCCATCAAATTACTTATCAATGGATAAGTAATTTGATGGAAGGCTGCATCTGAAAGTTTTCCAAAGTGAGGAATCAAGGACAAGTAAAAACAGCTTGACTTTCGCAAGTTAACAGAGAAAAAATAATTATGGCTTTGTTGGATGAACTTAGATCACTGGTGCACCTGATGGATGAATTCATGATCACACAGCTTTCTGTTTCAGGCAGGCCAAAAACATTGCACAGGTTTAAAAACAACCTCAATTTCAACTCTCTGAATATTTTCTTAAAGAAAGAGAAGCAAGACAAAATAGTAGCATACTTTATAAAAGAAGATCAATGGTAATAAAATCAAAGGAAAAACAGTAGTGCTGCTAG